>NC_056739.1:1082854282-1083154282 GCF_019279795.1 Protopterus annectens | reverse complement strand
TAGATCAGAGTTTCATCCCTTGTACTAACAAACGATTTGCCCATCTTTCTCTTAAGGTACTGGGTCATATGGCAGTAGTAGTTCCCAGGGTTCTTCATGTCAGTTGCCACATGAAAATTCTTCAGTGGACCTTAAGCATTTATTGGTCACAGGTTATGGATCCTCTCTCACAAAATCCACATCTCTGAAGCTTGCATATGTCATTTACTGTGGTGGATGGCTCTTATAGGTTTCTTCTGTGGCAGTCCTGTACAACAAGCCACCCTATCAGCTACAGTCACCATGGGTGCATAAGCCCTAATGTGGGGGCATTTCAGTGGTCAGACAGTTCAGGGAATCTAGACATCTTCTGAACTGGTCCTTTACATCAACATCTTAGAGATTAAAGCAATTCATGTGACCCTAAAAGCCTTCTGCAACAACTTTCCTCAGTGAAACTATACAGTTTAGCAATGCCACTGTGGTATGATACATTAGCAAACAGGAGAATCTCACTCTCATCCTGTACAGTAAGAATCTATGAGAGATGGACAATGAGCCTTGCCAAGCAACTGCTTCCTTGCTTAAGATCGCATCTCTGGGGAGCCCATCTCTCTGGCAGACAATCCAGATGCCTGTTCCTGCCCCATGCATGGTCCCTCAGTTCCTCACTTTCCTGGAGACTTTTCCAGTGTTTGAAAGAAACTGTGCCCTGACCTTTTGCTTCCCCAGTCAACAACAGTCAGCACTTTTTTCCTCCCTCATCTTCTCTTTCCTCTAGGATAGAGCACTGATACGCATGACCATTTTTTTCAGATGCAGCTTGTAAGCACTATCTGGTTAAGTCACTTGCTCAGTCTCAGTTGACAAATACTGGCCAGTTATCCTCTTTCTCTGAATAAGTATTTAAAATCATATCCTCTCAGAAACCTAGTACCTGAATTAAAAATGCATTAAAAACCTAATACCTTATTAAAAATACAAATTCTTTATGCTTTCAAGTACAACTGATCAAGCATCATTCAAGCCTGGCGAGTTGCAAGCATTTAGAAGTAGCTGCCAGAATAACTGGGTGTCCATGGACACTGGTTTTAGAAGAAAAATATTTATTTTGACAGCTACTTTTAAATGCTTGCATAAAGCTTTAACCAGATAAAGCACCATTATTATTAATTCTATTTGTGTATGTTTACATATAAATAATCTCAATAAGAATTGGTATTTTTAATAATTTTATTTTTACTCTTTTGGCTGTGTTATTTTTAATATATATTTTTAATACGTTTATTTATTCAGAGCTTTTAGCGAATGAATAATCTCACACTTTTAGATTACTGTTTATGCGTTTTAAATAGCACTTTTTACAGCACTTTGGCACTTGAAGAAATGTAAATGGGAGGGTTTTATGACATCATCCTTAGAGCAGATAATCATTTTGGCCTGATTTAAAAATCTGCCTTTTTTTTTTTTTTTTAAACTTATCTGAAGACATTCATTTCTGTTACATGAATGAAAGCACTCATTTGTGAATAATAAAAGTTTTTACAAGAACCTTGTGGCTTCTCCTTCTGGCAGATAATGTAGTTTATGTATTGCAAGTCTGATGATGTTGCAGGATGTGCGATGATGTCAGCATTATCAAAAGATTGTAAATAAAAATTTTTAAAAAAATCGTGATTTGAGGGGACCATTCTAGAATTTGTGGCACCCCATTATTTTAGCCTTAAAACTAGAAAGTTCTGAGGAATTCAGTACAGTTAAGAGGTATGGAAATACTCCTTCAAATCATAAAATCCCAATCCTTCCTGTTCTACTGGAAGAATCAGTTAAGAGTTAACTCTTGCTGTCTTCCCTTCCCAGATAAAGTTCTTTAGCTGTTTATTAATTGCTATCCACAACTTCTCCTCTGTTTGATAAAAATATGCCTGACCTGTATTTAAGACTAATGGGACTAAAAAAATGTTAACGGCTTGTATCTTACTATCCATATAACAAAGCTTCCATGTTATCAGTTTTTCTATTATCTTTTGTTTAGTTTCTTCCCACATATCCTTAGCTGCCACACCAGAATCACGTTTAATCCATACTCCTAAATATTTCATTTTTATGTCCCCATAAATATGGAAATTGCTGAACCAATTCATATGTGGGTACACAATTTACTGCTATTGCCTTTGTTTTAGCTTCATTATTTTTTTTATCCCAAAAAGATTTGAAACTCTCTCAAAATATTCCACAACACTGTAATGTCTCTTTCTGGTTTTGTCAGATTTAAAATGATATAATCTACAAATAGAGTGAGCTTTTCTTGACTACAATACCAATTATAGCCTTGAATTTCTAAGTCCCTTATTTTCTTTGCTAATGGTTCTAAATATAATGCAAATAACAAAGGGGAAAGAGGACACCTCTGCTTGGTTCCTCTGCTCAAGCAGAAATTATCAGAGAGGACCTCACCTTCTTTAATTTTCACCTCCGATCCCTCATATATCCTCCTAATCAACCTTATAGTTTTTTCAGGAAATGCAAATGCTTATATTGCCCCGCTTATAAAGCCCCAGTGTACTCTGTCAAATGCTTTTTCTGCATTAAGACCCACCAACAATGGTATTTTCTTGCATTCTGTTTCCCTCTAGATCATCAGTGTTCTGTTAATGTTGTCCAATGTTTGCCTCCCCTCCAGAAAACCACTTTGATCCATATCTATCAATTTTGACATTGCTTTTGCCATTCTTTTGGCCATTATAGGCATGAACACTTTATAATCATGGTTTAGTATTGAAATTTGCTGTATGAAGCTGGATCCGATGGGTCTTTACCCTCTTTAGGTATTACAGCTGCCACTGCTTTCTTCCAGGATATTGCTGCTTCTCCTTCTCTTAAAATATTGTTAAACAAAACCTTCCAGATCTTTAACAAATTTTCCCTCCTAGCTTCCAAACTTCCACAGGAATACCCACTTTCCTGCAGATTGGTTGTACATCAGAATTTTTATCTCATCTCCTCCTATCCTAACCATTAATAATTGAGTCTCATCTACCTCTAACCTTGGCATATTTATTTTATAAACATTTCCATTTGTATATTTTCTTGATTTCCATATTTCTTTGCTTTATACAACCTTTCATAGAATCTCCAAAATATTACTAATACCTCTAGAGCATCTCATACTACCTTCCTTGTTATAGGCTCCCTAAGCTCAGCAACAGCCCTTTCTACTTTCTGTTGCCTGAGTTGTTGTGCTCAAAGTTTTTGTGCTCTAGTGTTATCAAAAAACAGTTGCTTAACAGCAATCTTTTTAAACTTGTGTATATTATCAAGGTAGTCCCTTATTTTCTGTTTAGCATTCTGCAGTTGCTCCTCTTCTTGTTCTGTGAGATTCCCCCTATTCTGCACTACTTTAATATGTGTCAGTCCGTCTGAATAATTATTGTTACTTCTTAACCATAGCTCCCCTTCTTTAATTTTCACCCTTTTCTTTATACTCCACCTTAATTTTATCCCACTCCCTAGCTATATTTCTGAAGTAATTTCTATCATCTTGAATAGCTCCTGAATAATCCCCACTACCCATTACATAAATTCCTCTGTTTTCAACAGATAGGTGGGAAAGCACCAGTGTCTCATTTTTATTTCATTCCCTTGTGTTTTTACTTTAGTTGTTATTGGTGCATGATCTGAAATAGTTATTGGGTAAGTATTAATACCGTCAATTAAATGCACGTTACTGTATAATATAAATTCTGCCTAGCCTAGTCCAGTTCTTATATCTTGGGGAATAATATGCAAATGTACTCTGAACTCCTATTACTGAATTCACATCTTTCATTCCAGATATTTTCATAAATTTCTTCA
The DNA here is from genome assembly GCF_019279795.1 of Protopterus annectens. NCBI lineage: Eukaryota > Metazoa > Chordata > Ceratodontiformes > Protopteridae > Protopterus > Protopterus annectens. The sequence goes on along the minus strand of NC_056739.1, from coordinate 1,083,150,448 downwards.
AATATCTACCCTCCTTTGTTATACTTTTCCTTCTGGGCCCCCAAGACACATCTTCATTGCTGCAAATCACATTCTAGTCCCCACCTATAAGTAATATTCCTTGCTGAAAACTGATTATTGCTCCCAGCATTTTCTTAAGCTCCATTATAGCAGTTTTAGGTGGAATATAAATCCAAGCCATATAATCCTCCTCCCTTGCCAGTAGCCCCTTAGAGCTACAAATATGCCATTATTATCTTTTTATCCTCTCCTATCACTATTGGAGCTCTTCTTGTAATTGGTATAACTATTCTCTTTTCCTTTGTCCCAGATATTCTGCTGAACAACCATCCTGAAAACCTTTATTTATCAAATTCACATGTTCCATTTTTTCAAAGTATGTCTACTGTACCATAGCTATTTGCACTTTACATTTTTAATAATGTTCACTATTCTTTCTTTTTTCTATTTATCTGTGAAACCATTGACATTTAAAGACATTAGAGAAAGCATCATTGCATTAAAAACATTATTATTCCCACCTTTTATGTATAACACTTTTTTTGTTAAATGTCTAGTTTCAGCTTTTGTATTACATGCATACATTGTTTGGCAGGTTGAACTTTTATATAGTTACTTATTGTCATATCCATTTGATCCTATGTCACATCTTACAAAAGTTTTTGTTTTATTAAAAGCCATCAAAAAAAATCAATACCCCTTATAACCTATTAATTTAATACTAACATACAAAATTACTGTATTCAAATATTGAAGGTTTACCCTACTAATAGGAACAAATGTCCCAAACTGACAGCCACACCCATATACTTGTGTTAACCTAAAATAAAGATTATTCATCCTAAGATGCATGGTGCAGCCTGTGCTTCTACTAAATGCTAACTGGTTTTGTCTTATCTTTATAGCACTCACAGCTGGGAAAACTCTTGAATGTTTTCAGACATTATTTACTGGCCAGTTTCTCTTTTCTTTTCCTCTCAGCAAATCATTCTCCACCAGATTGTAACCAGTTTCTCATTATCAGATTGTCTCCATGGAGTCATGAGAACCAGACCATTTCTCTTTATCAGAATGTTTTCATGGAGACATGAGGGCCAGATACAGAATTGCTACTAAGCATACATTCATTTGCTAGCCTCATAATATTCAGTATTCTTTTTCATTTACTTTTCTCTTAAAATTTGTTACTAAATCAGACTAAGGTTCTTAATCCAGTCATTCTCCCTATGCAAGAATGAGAAAAAGCACATTCCTTTTTCTCTTGTCATGCTGTTTAACCTTGTAGTACCTGCATTTCTTAAAATTGAACAAGAAGAAAGATTGCACCATTTAGATTGTCGCCAGATGGCACCTCATGCAAACCAGCAGGATGCATTACACTGATGATTGCACATGCTACTGCTGGTGCATGATGGCTGCTGTGACTCTGAGCATTTTCTTGTTATGTGCAGTGATGAGATTTTTGGAGGGCTTTTACTTTTCATAGACTGGTACACAGATCCGAGAATTTTCTCTGTGTATACCTTTTAATCATGATTATGATTCATATTGTATACATTTTAATATCATTATTCATTAGGACTTCAGTTTGCTGCCCCCATTTCAATTGCATGACATTATGCATTCATTGGCATATATCTTCTGTTGTGCATTTGGGCTCACAGCACTAAAATACCATGTGGTACTTATGAATTGTCATTTTATTTTGATAGTCTGCATGTGGCCATTTCCATTATGTCTATAAATAAAAACTGCATTTTCAAATATTAATCTGTTATGATTAAAGCAGAAAAAATAAACATATTTCAGAAAAATGCTCCAAAGAGGAGATCATGGTTTAAGGCTAGAAAACTAAGGTTACATAAAAATATTTCCACAAAATACTCCACTTGATGAAAATTTTTAAAAATAAATGAAAACAGGAAAAAAAAAAGTTTACATGCACAAAGGAGCAAAAGTATGCAATATGTGAAAAGGGTGGCAATACTGAAGATAAAGTGATAGGCTGAGTGTTATAGTGGGGAGGACTGATTTAGTGGATCAAGTAAACTTTAGGTACTGAAACTTCATATTATTTAAGTGCAAATACTAATCACATACAGTCACTCACATGGTTGGAACTAGTTTAAATTTGGTTGAATTTTCTCTTTGAATTGTAGAACGATTTCTTCCACAACTTCTAATTCTTTGCTTTGACCCAGGACATAAAGGTATTGCTCCATAGGAAAAAATTAGACATCTTCCAAATGAATGATACATGATTCAGGCTTCCATATATGGATGATGGAATTCCTATTCATAGATATTAAAATACAGAACGTTATCACAGTGCCTGAGGTGCATTTTATAATAAGAACAATATATTGGGATAGATATTTTATGTGAAGCATATCAAAGAGTAATAACCAATTTTCCAAAGAATGCATAATCAATTTTAAAACACAAATCAGCTTCTTGTCACAGAGTTAATATTCCCATCTGTAATGCTGGTAGTCTGAGCTCATGATTAGTGGTTCAGTTGTCGGTGATTCAAGGGTAGATGGCAGTGGGGAGATCTGAGTGGTTGGAGGCTGTCTCTGCTATTGTGGGAAAGGGACTCATGACTTTTCTTTCACTGTTAATGGCCAGGGTCACAACTACAGATGGGAAAAACTGCTTCTTAAGATGCAAACTGAAGTTTGCTTAGGGTCCATGTATTGTTATTTGATGGACAATAGAAATGTACAGTTCAGTTAACAGATTAATTACCTTCTATGCAGAGTGTGGGTGTTCTTCCCAAGATCACGTGGAGTTTCCTTTGGGGTTTTTCCATTTACTTCTACATCCCAATGACATGTGTTATGTGAACCAGTAAAATGTTCAAAACTGCTCCAAGGTGTTTGTGTGTGTGTGTCTGTGTACTCTTGTACGCATGTGCACTTGTATGTGAATCTGTATGTGTACATCTGCTTATTTGTTGTGTGTGTGTCCGTCAATGGACTGGTATCTCACCCGAGACTGGTTTTATTGCTTATACCTAGACCCAGTGCTTACTGGGATAGGCTCTAGCTTTGAACAACTCTGATCTCAATAAAAGAGAATGGCAAATTAATGAATGAATGAATTTCTAAAGCACAACAATCAAGTTGAAAGAGTGACTTTACCCATTCTTCAGAGGTAATGGTGACATCAGAGATAGAATAAATATGTAGGAGGGTGTGGATGTCTTCACCTTCTCTATGCAATAATAGGGTTTTGTGACAGCCATTAATTTAGGATGGTCTATGATTCACAACAAAACATCCTGCAATGGGTTAGCTATCAGTCACTCTAGTTGAATTTCTATACAAGATGCAGCTATGTTTAGGAGACCCTGTTTGAATTCCCTGCCAGCCCAGAAGTGAAGTATTTCCAACTAGTACACAATTATTGTTTCATACAGCTTGTTTTAGATTGAAATGTATATCCATGAATGATATTAGAGAAGAAATTAATATTTGATGGATGCAGCACACAGGTAATTTAATCATTTGTTTCTGTGACAGTTAACTTGACTTAGTGTTTTCCAAAATAAAACCTAGCTATTTTTTAGGTGTAAGTGGCCAGTATGCATGCATTTATTTGTCTAAGAGAGATTGATGAGTGTGTCACTTACATATGTAGATCACAAATGCAAGATATGAGTCATAAAGTATCCTCTGATTGCTTTACATAGTTTTGTATACTTATACACCATGCATGACATCATTGCACATACGGTGTCTTGGATGAGGTGCTGACCTGCTAAAGGTGATATAACTAAATCTGGAGAAGACAGCTAACTACAGAGAAAGAAGAAAAGACTAAGTTAATTTTCCTTCTAGTTTATTACTGATTCAGCACACTGTAAAGTAGCACCTAGGTCTGCAGTGTACCAAACTGTGATGAGAGTAGAGGTTTCCATGTGCCAGCTACCTGACTGTGGAGCCCACTGAAGGATTGGAGGACCTGAATTTGATTAGCTAATTTCTGTGGAACATAGGCACTTGGTTTTGATCACCCATCTTTTGCAGGGACAGAGCTTTGCTGACTTTAAATGGGAGAGATTTGCTCAGATCAACACTCTTCGCTGCTTATAGTACTCATGTGAAATCTGCAGAAAATATCAAGAGACTGCATGGAAGGCAGAAAACAGAAGAAAACCCTTCTCCATCTGGATTTTGACTGAATCAGTGCACTACAAGGACTTCAGTGGCTTCCTAGGACAGAATCTGAAGTGTAGCAGCCTCTAATGAGAGCAGAGGCTTCCACTTTACATCCAGAACTGTAGCAAGGGCAAGGTAAAGGGGGCAGCCTCCCTAGGAGCAAAGTGGTAGGGGTTGTGGTAGAAAAGTGTAGTTTCTGTGTGTTTTTTTTTTTTTTGGACTGGTATTTCTGAATGCCAGTACAGAAAGGCACTTCAGATCTTTGTGTGAGTTAAGATGTAGCAAGCTAATTGGCTTGCTACAGTTTTAAAAAAGTTATTTTTTTTGTTTGTTTTTGTTCTTCACTTGAAGAGCAGGGGGGGGGGGGGCATGCACTCGGCTTTCTACAGTAAAAGCTGAAGTCCTATTTTTTTTTCACATCAAGAGTCACAGGAGTGGGGTGCTATACTGGGGACAGGCACCAGGTGCCAGGTGAGCCAGCTACAGCTCTGATGCCAGCTACCTGTACATGGGTTCCATTAAATGATTAAAGTGCCTGGTTTTGATTGGCTGGCTTCTGCAAGGATGGAGTCATATATACTTTAATTAACAAGAGGTTTGCACTGTACAGTAGTTTGCTATACTTTGCATAATGCTGATAAGGAGTGTAAAACATACTGAGGAATCAGAGCAAGAGCCTAGTCTACAGCAGGTAAGGCAACCTGCTCATCTTTATTAAATTATATAAATTTCATGACCTTTTTTTACTTCATTATCTACTGCTTAGATGTACTGCTGTGACAGAGTTTTTGTTAGTCATTAATTTATTAAATTTCTGATGCTTATTTATTATCCTTTGAGTATTGCCATAGTAATCAAATCATATTCCTTTATTGTTTACTGCATTATTAATTGAGATGCATTTTAATACTTAGCTGGTGCCTGTTCATTGGCTGTTGTACTGTCATTTTGTTCTCCTATTGTTTCATATTTAGTATGCATTCATTGATTATTGCCTTATTAACTAAACTCAGTTGTAGTACATGCTATTACTTATTCACTGGCTGTGTCAGATTTAGCTGGTGCCCCCTAACTGGCCATCTACTGTCTTTTGCTTTTGTTCAGTGTGCCTATTCAGGGTACTTGTTACTAGTGTAATTTATTTGTTGTGATGCTTGATTGTTGCCTGCTTTACTACCCATTGCATAACTTAGGGTGGCTTTTTTGCATCCTGCAGACATACTAGTTTTTACTATCCAGCTGCTTCTCTTATTGCTAAGTTGTATTTCTGACAGTCTCCCTTTTTTGATATACCTCTAAATCTGAGTAAACATATATCTTTAGTCAAATTATCAAATGTTCCTTTGCTATCTTAATTTCACTCGGCCCCCTCCCTCCCTCCATCCATCCATCCATCCATCCAGCCAGCCAGTCAGTCAGTCAGTCAGCCATCTACAACCCCTTTTTCCCATTTTTGCAGATGGAATTGGGGTATCACTTTAACAATGACAATCATCTAGAACCTAGGTTTACACCAGAAGATGGCTAACCCTGCTGTGGTGGTTCATCCACACCACATACACACACACATATGGTCAGTTTAGAGTGTCCAGTCCACCTACTGCATGTCTTTGGAATGTGGAAAGAAACCAGAGCATCCTGAGGAAACCCACACAAACATAGGGAGAACATGCAAACTCTACACAGAAGGTACCCCAGTCGAGAATTGAACTAGAGGACCGCTTGCTGTGAGGTGACAACACTATCTGTTTCTCGCTCACTGGCCTAAGCCTACCAAAACAGCAGCAATAAACCTATGTATAGTCCACAGTTTTACCTAAACTGGCCTTCTGTTACCACTATTATAACTATCCTTTTCACCTAATACCTCACCCTACCCATCAAGCCACCAGTTAAGGAGTTACAAACTGTTAATTCTGTTCCTTGACTGGCCTATTCTCCCAAGGCACCCTGAGGAAGTGTATCAACTGCTTTATATTTACTGACAATCTACTCTTATTGCCTAACACAAAATACATCTGCCAGAGATATAGTTATGTACACAACCTGAAAATAGATTTCTCAGATCTTGTCAGTAAACATAAATCCAAGTATGCTGAAGTAGTCAAAAATATACAAATCCTGCAGAATACACAATAGGCCACCTAAACCACATACATTCTCATATTTACCTAAGCCAGAACATCCATGCCTACTACTGCCACATTGTCACAAATTGTTACATGGAATCACCAAACTAAAACAACAGTGCCTTAATCCATACAGAATTGGCATCTAAAACAGATAATAGTACCAATAGTATTCTAGTTGTTGGTGAATCCATTGTCAGGAATACAAACCTTACTGTTACCAGACTGGCAAAATTAGGGTGACCATAAGTTGCCTCTCGGGCTCTAGAATTTGTGAAATCTGGACCTATGGGTCTTGAAAGGTCCAAAATACGAGTATGAATTTGTTATTTCCCCTACTGAGTGGGCAATCACAGGCACTGAACCTTAAATGAGATGCAGAGAGACATGGTGGTGTTCTATGGATAGGTTCTTAACAATGGGGCACCCTTGTATTGAGTAGTTTTATGCCCCCACCTACATGATCCTTAAATACAAATCCACCCTTATTGGCTTCAGTGATTAAGTGCATATATGGTCTTGTTCTAGGGGGAATCAGATTTGTGACAGTCTTGGAGGACATAATAGACAGACCTTCCTGCTTCATCAGGAACGGGTTTCACCTAACCTCTGATGGCTTTTGCACACTGGCAAAACTGTTTTCTACTTCCATGGTGTCTTTTTAGGCAAGGTAAAATTGCTAGAGATTACAATCCAGCAAATTTCAGTCTGTTAGTTCCCAGGGTGGCTCTGCTTAACACAAAATGCCTCAGAGACAAAATGTCTGACTTGAAAACTTTCCTTTAACTGGAAAACATAGATATCTGTGTTATGTATTTAGTTCCATTCTATAGAAAGCTCTCATTCTGTTTCTTGGTTCACCACCTGTCATTCATTCATAGGTTCATAGGTAGGTACTAGGCTATCGGCCCAAGGGCCTACATAAGCCTAGCCAACAAGGTTCCTTGGCTTACGCCACCCAAGAAAGTTATTTTCCTGTGCCACTGTCGAGCAGAGATACAGAAGTGATCCCCGGGTTGTATTTCCTATTTCCCATCCACTCATCAACATTTTTCTTGAAGAGTGCTAATGAAGAGCTTTGCTTGACATAGATGGGTAGCCTGTTCCAGAGTATGGGAAGTCTCTGGGACAGGAATCTATCCCTCCAGCATGTCCTGTTTATTGTGGTGACAAGGTTTAGGTCCCTAGAACGTGCAGCTCAGAGGGATTGGGATTTCTTTAGGTGTAGCATGTCCAACAGCTCTGGGTTTGACATAGCTTTATATGTTAGGCAGAGATCACCTCGAAGTAGGCGATATGCTACAGAGTAAAGCTGGAGTTTTTTGAGGCAGTCAGTGTTGGGCATTTGTTTGAGGCCAGTAATCCTCTTTGTGAGGTACTTCTGTGGCCTTTCCAGCTGCTGCAGATGTCTTGCGAGGTACATTCCAAAAGGGGCGTTGTACTCTAATAATGGGTCTAATGAGTGTCGAGTAGAGGGGAACAATGACCTCTTTTTTCCTGGATGAGAACCCTTTTATGATGAGGTGTGCCACATAGAAGGACTTCCTGACTACTGTGGTGATGTGACTATCAAAGGAGAGACTACTATCCACCTGGGTCCCAAGGTCTCTTATCACGCATTCGGTGTCAAGTAAATTGCTGCCTATGTGGTAGTTCATGGGTGCAGAGTTTTTATGAAAGGGGATGACACTGCACTTTTTGGCATTGAGCTTGAGGCCATGGCTCTGACACCAGACATCTGTCTCAGCGAAGCCCTTCTGTAGGATGTCCACATCATTTGGGGACTTGACTATGGCTCCTAGTTTGCAGTCATCTGCGAACTTCGTTAGCCAGAGGCCTTCTGTGTTAGCCTGTACTTCAGAGAAGTAGATACCAAACAGGAGGGGTCCCAGGATGGAACGCTGTGGTACTCCACTTGTCACTGCTTTGAGGTCAGATCTGGAGTCTGCAACTTTTACAGTGTGGGTTCTGTCAGTGAGCCATTTGCCAATCCATCTTGTGATGTAGGGATTTATACCTAGTTTAGTGAGTTTAGCTATAATTCTAGAATGGGGGATGGTGTTGAAAGCCTTGGCGAGGTCAAACTAGGCTGTGTGAACCACCTTACCCTCATCTACGGCTTTGGTGACTGCCTCAAAGAAGTCAATCAGGTTCAGGAGGCATGATCTGCCTTTCACAAACCCGAACTGGGTGGGATCTAGAGTTTGAAGGTTACCAATGTCTTTGTTTATGAGTTCCATGATGATACTTTCCATGGCCTTGCAGACCAGGCTCATCAGGCTAATAGGTCGATAGTTCCTGGGATCAGTGGTGGCTCCCACTTTGTGAAGTGGGATAACTGTTGCTGTGCACCATTCAGTGGGCACAAAGCCTGATGCAAGGCTATTATTGAACATGGTGCTTAAGTGGGGAGCCAGTTCGTTCTGAAGTTCATGTAAAACGCAGCCTGGGATGTTGTCCGGTCCCATGGATGCTGTGTTTTTTGCTTTAGAGTGTGCAGCCTTTACCTGTGTAGTTGTGATTACAGGGACTCTGCATTCTTCCTGAATAGATATGGGCCCTTTAGGGGGTGAGAGGTGGATAAAGTTAGCACTGAACCTATCTGCCAGGATGTTGGCAATATCAGTTGGTTCTGTAATTTTCTTGCCTTTGTGCTGTAACTCAGAGAAGATCTGGGTGTTGCCATTGAGATTCTTGACATAGCTATAGAATGCATTGTGATTGTCCTTGGAATTAGTGGTGATTTTGGTTTCATAGCTAGCTTTGGAGGATCTTATAAAGGATCTCAGCTTCTTACTGAGGCTGACCAGGGTGCTCCTCCACTCATGGGATTTTACTCTCTTTTGCAACAGTTTCTTCCTTCTGTTGTACGGTTTGTTTATGGCAGGGGACCACCAGATTAGCTTCCTTTTTTTGGAGGATAGCGTCTTGGTTCTGTTTGGGATAGCACAATCCATGCATGCACTCGTATAAGTGCTTATAGATTGCATTTGTGTAGGATTCAGCAGTTGTAACTGTATTGTCCATCTCATGGGTGTCATGAAGTTCACCATTTCTGTCTTAAGAAGCATGAAGTTGGCTTTGGAGAAATTTTTTACTGTAGTTTCCTTAATGGGGGGTGGAGGCGTGATGTGGATATCAAGGGTGATTAGCTTATGGTCGGATCGGACCAACGAGGAGTTGACTTCAGGTGTGGAACAACAGTCACTCATGTTGGTAATGACTAGATCTAGGATATTGTTTTCCCTGGTGGGGGTGTGGATAAGTTGATCCAGGGCATTGGAGTTTATGAATTCCAGAAAGTGTTGAACTAAGGAATTGGTACATGAGTAGTTTTCCCAGTTAATGGTGGGGTAGTTGAAGTCACCCATTATTAGGGTGTTTGGTTGAACCTTCATATTTTCTAGTACATCAAGAAAAGAGGAGTGGGAATCCTGGGGCATGGTGGAGGATCTGTAGCAAGCTACAATTTGGATTGCAGTTTTGCCCAGAGTTAGTTGCACTTGAATAACCTCGGATGCATTATGCTGAGAAACTAGCCTGGAGGTGTGGATATTCTTAATGAATATGGACACACCTCCGCCTTTGGTGTTTTGGTCCAGGTTACATGGCCGAAAAAAGTGTGGTATGAGTTATAACCTGGTAGTGCAGGGGTGCTGTCTGGAGCCTTGAATCAGGTCTCAGTCACTGCACAGATATCGATGTTCTCCATTTTAAGGAGTGCCTCGAGTGAGTGCATTTTGAGATTTAGGCTTCTAGCATTGAGTAGCATTACCCTCAGTTTTTGCTTGCCTGTTCCTGTTATGGTGGTGAATTTGTTATTTGAACCTTGCCTAAAAAAGGCACTATAGGGGCAGCAAGAGCCTTAGCCAGTATTCGGAATCCCATGGACGACAGGTGCAGGCCATCTGTGGCAAAGCATCGTGGTCTGTCGACCATGTCATCCCAAGCAGACAGGTACTGGATCCCCTTAGAATGACACCAGAAGCTTAGCCAATTGTTGAAGTCAATCATTTTGTCCTTGTACTGCGGTATTATTCTGGGCAATGGCAGAATTCTACTCAGGGCTAGGGTTATACCTGCCTGGGCTACAAGATCGGAGAGGTCTTCCATGTCTCTTTTCATGTAGTCCAGGGAGGTATGTCTCAGGTCATTCACACCAACATGGACAATGACAGAGTCATATTTGTACTTGTTTTGGAGTGACCTGAGTGCATGGGTTATGTGGCAGATCCTGGCACCCGACAGGAAGCTGACAGTAACCTTCTCCTTGTTTAGCCTGGTGAGTGGGCAACAGTGTGCCTGACTATAGAGTCACCTATGACTAGTGTGTTGGGTACATTGTTTTGCCTTATTGGCTGTGGTTGAGTGGCACACTGAGTCTGTGGGCTATGTGTCATTCGGGTTGTGTTGGGGGATGCAGGTTGCTTGCTTTTCCACTTTGGAGGTCTCTGTTGCTTAGACAGATTATTATTGAGAGCCTCCGCAAATGTTTTTGTATTACTATGTGTGGATTTTGGTGGTGTAGATTTAGTGAGACTATGTGATGGGTGTGGTGTGGTGCAAATGTTTACCTTCTCCTCATGACTGTCAAGTTCAGTCTTGGTTGGAGAGAGCTTTACCTCCAGTTTGGCTAGATAAGTGCATCTCTCACAGGTTGTAGTGTTGGGTGGTAGGAGAGTGTTGTCTGTGTACATGAGGCAATTTCTACATTGCCTCAAGATGCCCAGATTCATCAGATAGACAGGAAAGAACACTGGGAGCTGACCCTTGGACATGCCTGAATAAAAAAAAACTATTTTCCTCTAGATAAGTGAGGAAAGTGAGTACAAGAGCTGTTTTTCTCTAAGCAAGTGAGAAAAGTAAGTACAAAAACTGTTTTCCTCTAGGTAATGAGGAAGACTTACTGCTACAGTAATTAGTAGCTTATTTACTGCTTAGAAGTTCTAAACAAGTGCTGAGCATGAATAAGCAAATTTAAGTGCTAAAAGTAAGAATCCGTATCTGCACTAGACTAGTTACAGGACAGAAACAAGTGCAAATGCAGGCTTTCAAATCAGAAGGTTGAGAGAGATGGAAGAGATTGCCCAAACGGCCAATAACTACAATTTCTGGGCCAGAACCACTCCTTATGTGGTAGACAGGTTACCTAGGGCTTACCACTCCCACTGATAAGCTAGAAGGCTTCCCTCCAACACAGAAAGGCTTGTGGGAGGGTGCTCAGAAGCTTACATACAGTCCTGGATACAGCAAATCTGTATCTGGAACACTAGTTACAGGACAGGTAGGAAACAGGCTTACAGTTTTTTTTTTTTTTTTTTACAGAAAAGTAGCAAATACAGTAGTAAAAACAATTCACATGCAGTGCAAGCTAGCACACTTGAGTATGTAGCAATATTAGACCAAACGCAGTTTAAAAAATGCAATTAAATATGAATATATATTCCCGAAAGCAAATAAGCAAATAACATTAGGGGAGTATCTATATTTATTAGAGATCTTATACCCGTGTGATTCATTCAAAATTATTTCAACCTTGAGTTAATACAGATCCAAATTACTCTCAGTAAAACAAATTTTACTTTATTGGTAATTACAGTTCTACTTCTGTGTCCACTAAAGAATATGTCAAATACCTAAACATGCTATCAGAGCTAGAAATCAAGCCAAACACCTTTTAACTAGGATATTTTAATTACCCAGATATCAGCTGGCCACCTACACATCTAGCAATTGTTACTCACTGGCCCCGCTCAATATCATCAGCTCCATCTCCCTGTACTAAATAGTTTCTGTCCTTTACAAGAAGCCTAAACCCCTAGACCTTGTATTAACTAACTCTCCTGCGCTCTGGGTGGTTCCACAAATATTCTGTTTTAGAGTTAGATCACACAATTTGGCCATTGCCTTCTGGCTTTAAACAGTTTCCCAGGTATCAAGAAGCTACTCACATTTAAGGACTTCACCAAAACCAACCTGTTAAGATTTATCAACCTTTTTGAAAAACATAAAATAGTCCAGTTGTCTTGAATGCTTGTTACTGCCACCTAACCCCTAAACAAGGAATTTTATGAATTAGTATAACACGGCAGAGAAAAAACTATTCTCCTTCCATCATAAGGAAAATAATGAATACATCAAACATCCAAGCTTGTGTGATAATTTAATCAACAAATTATATCATAAGAAATGTAAGCGCCTAGTCTTATATAAATCTTGCTCATGCAACTAAACCAGATTAGTAAAAAACTCAAAAGCTACTACATACACAAGGTATCCACCAACACTAAAGACAATCATTTGGCCCTTTTAGCTATGTAGCATAAATTCTCAATAATACCCTGGCAAGATCTGAACTCATTGTAAATGGAACACTCAACACCTACCCAAAATCCATTGCTAACATCTTAGCTAATAAATTCAGCTCTAATTTCACTCCACACCTATTATGCCATTGTCCCAATACGAGCTCAGGCTACCCTTCCCCCACATCAGTACTGACCAAGTTTTAACAGCCTACTCCAAAACAAAATATCACTTCCATGCAGCCAGCCTACATACCTGGCTGCCTTGAAATATCACCTAGCAAACCTCTTCTGAACATATTAAGTCAAAGTCTCTACACAGGATATGTACCTGAGGAAGGCAAAAGCATCACAGCCGTCCCCCTCCAAAAGGTTGGCCCCACATTGACCCAGGTAACAATAGACCCATAGGTCTCACTAGCCTTATCAGTAAAACCTGGAATGCATTATTGCAGTAGTAATCAATAAGGACAACTGAGACCCTTTGCGGTTTGGCCTTTTTCATGGGTAGAGCATGCCTTCTTAATCTTGTTAGGCTCTTCAAAAAGTCACCAAAGTGCTAGATAAATGACTTCTCATCCACACTGCTTATCTGGGCATAACTAAAGCATTTGATACCATTCCCCACTCTGACATTGTAAATGAGATAATCTAACTAAACATCAACTCCTTTGTAGGTCAGTGGATTGCTGTTATGTACTCATTTTGTTGTGAATATGTGCTTAGTACACATACATGGCTGACATTACTTAATGGTTATAAATACAGCTAATTATCAGGCATAACTACAGCATACTATATAGCCTGGTAGGACTGTAGTAGTGTTAGGAAAGGTAAGACCCATGCTAAAACAAGGATATTAACTCCACTGTTTCCCATAACAACAAAGCTATGCCTAAAAAACAGGCACCAAAGAAAAGTGCTGCATCTGGTGCCTCTTCCACATCTACCTGCAAACCCAAGACCAATATGTATCAAACAAAGCACACCTGATCAAAGTAAACGATAGCCTCTGTAAAAGGCAAAATGTAGACAGTGCCATCTGTCAAGGTTCTGTCTTAGACCCTCTCCTCTATGGAATCTATTTTTTCTTAAATACAGGTAAATGCTCATAACCTTTGGCTTACTGAATTCACAGAAAACTGCAAAATAATCTTCCTATCAGACTCTCTAGTATACTCACCTTTTGTAAACTAGCAGTCCTGCACAGTATCACATAAATAGAATCACCTTAAGATTCACACAGTGATCTGGGATTTAAAAATTTACACAGGCAATAAGTTGTCCTTAAATCAGCATATCTCCAATATTATTAGAAAATCCTTCTTATTTTACCCCTCTCATCTCATTTGTCATGGGTTCTCATAATGATCCTAATCCATCCTAATTACTTTGCCCCCAATTCACTCCATCTTGGAATGCAATTTTCCATGCAGCACATATTACTCTAAACAACTCTCCCAATCAAAAGCACCTCAGAATTTTATAAGCAAAAGTATCTGAGGTTTAAAGAGCTGATCTTATTTGGGCTGATTAAAAACCCTTCTGTGACCTTTTTCTCAAAAAAAAAAAAAAAAAAAAAAAAAAAAGCATCACTCAATACATGTTCCAAAGACTTTGTTCTATGACAAAATATCAATATGTGCTGACTCAGGGATACATTTATCATTCACTGCCTGCCTCACCAGTGGATTAATATTAGACAGTATCATCCAAAAAGAAGATTACTACCATCACAACAATGAGCAGCAAAAAGCAGTGTAATAAAAACAGTCTAAAGTAGAAATAAAACAAGAATTTTTATAACAAAAATGTAAGCACTTTCACCATATTTAAATTATGTGTCTGCTACATGTGTTTTTATTGGTTGTTTTTAGATTTCTGTGCGTTGCTTGGTGCAGCTCTCTTGATAAGGGTTGTGGTCTGTTGTTATGTATTAAGGTCTGAGGAAGCGGTCTTCCACAAAAGCTTACCTTTTTGTTATTAAAATTCTGGTTTTATTTCTACTTTAGTTTGTTTTTATTATGCTGCTTTTTGCTATTTGTTGCTGTGGTGGTCGAAGTCTTCCTTTTGGATTATATTTTGCTGTGGATTTTTTCGACTTCTGCCTGCAGGTGTTCCTGTTTTTCTTTTGATATTAGACAGTGTCAAAACCTAACAGCATTCAAACTTCATTTAGATGAATGGATGAAATAAAGTAAATTTATCCTAGGAGTCTCTGGCTACTGCGTCAGACTAAATATCATCACATCTGAGTCCATTTTAATCCCTTATTCTCTTTTCTCCCCCTTTACTGTAGCTTCATCCTGCCTCCCTTCCCTCTAGCATAATCCAAGCAGATAATACTCTAGCTGTAGCTTCCAAATTAAGTCTACACCTATCATCTTCTGAACTATTAATGCCCCTACAAGGGTTCTTCTATGGCATTGTTGGCTAAGCCTACAATGGTTGACATACAGCTGGTTAGTACAAGCTTATAAACCTATGAATCAAGGGTAGGTTATAAGTAAAATATAAGTCCTTCCTGTAGTTTGATGTTTTTTGTCTCGCCAACGATCCATATTTTGTCATCACCATGACAGAAATTAGGGAAGGTCTTAATAATTGACTCTTTTGTGTGGGTTTTTGTGCCTCATGTCAGAGGTCGGTAGGCATGGATAAACCTAAAAATGAAAAAAAAATCTGACTCAAAAACATAGCCCTCAGATGGATTATAGGCAACAGAATTAATGATGCTAGAAATACTGATAAAACATAATCTCTTGATTCTTACTGGGTCTCTAAGCAAACCAAACATTATTTTATTATGTATGTCAATATGCAGGTCTGTGCATAATTGGTTTTAAAAGACCACAAAGTATATTAGAATATCTTTTTTCTGTCTTTTAAAACAAATTATGTTGATTGTAGTAATGCCAGAATGACATCATGTATTTATTTAGGTGATTCTGACTCTGCCCTTGAGCATCTGTTCCAGCATTTACTGCTCTGTAGTAATGTGCTTAGACCAATATGTATTTATGAAAATGGGAAATGGGGACTCAGGGCCAACATTCAGGATTTATAGTGATGAACGGATTTTCTTTTTACCTTCTACACCCTAAACACATCTGTGCAGTGCCATGGAGGCTGTAACATGTATATATGCCTTTTTATTTAGGCATAGTTTTCTCAGCATCTGAATGTCTTCTGCTTCTGGATTATGTAGGCTGATGTACTTCAGACCTTTACCTGCAATCAACCTTGTAGTTGTTGGAATTCACAACATCTTTTCAGGGTGACAGAAATGCACACTAGTTTCTCAGTTTTATAGTCACTAGCCAATCCTCTGAGCCAGAGTCTCCTAATCAAACCCAGAGCAATGTGCAAGAGCAAAACCCCATACACTATGAGGCTTATTGCAGTATCATCTACAGTGTGTGTTCAGGCCATCCAAGCAGTTATAATGATTCCCTCATAAGGCACACATGTGACATCTCCCAAAAGTTTGTGAATTCCCACGGGGCTATCTTGTTAGTGATGCTGGTTATGACCTGGAACCCTGGCTCATGAAACCCTTATGAAATCCACAAAAATCAAACTGTTCCGTGGTACAACCCTGCACCATGGCAAATGAAAAACACTACAGAATATGTGCCTGGGCTGCTGAAAGCATGCATTTCTTGTCTGGATTCATCCACTGGTGCCTTGCAGGATGGCCCTACCACATGTACCAAACTACTGACCATGTGTGCAGTGTTATATTTAGGAAACAAAAAGACAGTGGATTTTGCATAGCTTTGCAACTTAACTATACAAGTGTTGCAGATGCACTGCATTAAAATGAAGCATGCAAAACTCTAAGCTGTGCTTACCCATGCATAGGTTGGCCATGGTGTACATTAAACATAGGCAACCAAAGTAACAATGTACAAAGGGCAGAGAACAGTTGCCATCTTTTGTACAGGTGGACAAGAGAGTACAGTAGTGCATGCTACAGGAAAGTATGTGAGCATGGGAGTTGAGGTGTAGCAAAAGGAAAAAGAAAAAAATTCTTGTATGTGAAGTGTCAGAACTAGTATTGGGGAGGGGAGTTAATGTTGAGGTTGGCCAGGGTCAGTGGATGTGTGGGATGTACTGGGGGCTGTGGAGGTGGATATGCTTGTAGGGACACACCCTCAGCATTTGTTGCAGTACTGTGGCTCTGCCTACCAGGCAGGTCCTGGTCATGTATGACAGGGGGTTCAACTTTCCATGCATGCCCCACCGACAACATCTGGCTTGGACAGCAAGGACTCATCATCTCTGAAGATGGAGGGCCTCTTGTACTATTCATTCATAGCATCAGTAAACTTGGGTTTGCAGGTAGATGTGGAAGAGCCACCAGATGCAGCACTTTTCTTTGGTGCCTGTTTTTTAGGCATAGCTTTGTTGTTATGGGAAACAGTGGAGTTAATATCCTTGTTCTAGCATGGGTCTTTCCATTCCTAACACTACTATTGTCCTACCAGGCTATATAGTATGCTGTAGTTATGCCTGATAATTAGCTGTATTTATAACCATTAAGTAATGTCAGCCATGTATGTGTACTAAGCACATATTCCCAACAAAATGAGTACATAACTGTAACTAAAACAATGAGTGAAAAAGTCACACAGAAAAAACAATCAGTAAAAACTAAATGAAAATTCTAGCCAAGCTAGAATTTCCACTGAGTGACCTCTCAAACCTCCTGTATTAGAGGTACATGGGATATATGCAAATGACCCTTATGAACACGTGGTGTTTAAGTTATCTGGTGATTCTGAATGCCCATGACTTTTTAAGTTGTTTTAATGAACAAATTCAGGCCAATAAAGCCAAACCCCAAAAGCTGTGACATACATGAAACACCTGGTGTTCATAACGGTCATTTGCATATATCCCATGTGCCTCTAACACAGGAGGTTTGAGAGGTCACTCAGTGGAAATTCTAGCTTGGCAGATGATTGGTGTCCATTTTCCTGTGATATTCTTCAAGGTAAGACAGTACTGCTGAGGAAGGAGAGTACTCCTTTTAGAGCACAGAGTTGGTTTGAGTAGAAGTCCAAGATTATTCTAGACCCCCTCCATAAGGAGTACAGTCAGAGGATTCTGCAGGAGTGATATACCAGGCTACAGTATAAGACTAAAGCCTGGAATAGTTTGGCTAATGCTGTCACCCATGCTACTGGCATCTCATGTACAGGGAAAGAGTGCCATCACCATTACAGTGACATGAGGTGCCACAATCCTGATCTCCGTCACTAATGGGAGGAAGAATTTAAAGTGCAGTCACCACCTCCATGCTGTAAGCTACTCAAATAACCTGTCATTGTGTGCCTTCCACAAGTTTTACATTATACCTCTATGTCTCTAGCCTCTGAAGAAATCAAAAGGAATAATCAGATGCACTGGATGAGACTGGAGCACCTAAGAGAGCATTGGGGTGAGTATACATGCTGTCACAAAAATGCCTGGTTTTAATAGTAACAGTAGTAGGCATTAAAAAATAATGTATAACTTTCATACACTAGTGCCACATTTGTCAATACTGGCATAGAGCAATGCTGTTAGTATGACTATGCAATGTTAAAAATGCTTCTTCAAGCTTCCTTCTCTAGCAGTAGATAACAGGATCTTCACATTAAAAGTTTTTTTTGTTCTCACATTGATGAGGATGTTGGTGGGGGCAATCTCTACCCCCTGTTACACATACAGACTGTTGTGATCATAAAAATACTTCATGTATATTTTTCTGTCCAGTAGTTGTACTGCAGTAATACGCACTCCATATAGGTAAGCTCACCATTATTAGTTTACTGGGTATTTCACTCCTTACAGTAGGATTGTCTATCTTTTGCCTATCACCCATGATTGAAATATGTATGTCTGAGCAGCTTCATTAGTTTTTTTATGTACTTTATTCTCAGACATCCAACTGCATCTCCAGGAATAGGCCGGTCTGACTAACAGCCTCAGCCCTCACTCTTTGTTACTGTTGTTCCTTTTACATACATTTTTTTGATTCTCCATTTGTTTTACTATTATATGTAGCAGCAAAGCAACTTGCAGCTGACCCACAAGCAAGGTCTGTCAGCCGCCCAACAGGTAGCTGCACCAACACCACCATCAGCTGAAGCACTCAACACATGTGGATCCCAGCCTGCCGGAGTTTTCTCTACATCTCCTCCCATACCTGTACTACCTGCATTGGAAGCTGGCACAGTGGCACCCACCAGTAGCAGTGCAAGTGGAGGTGACACCTTTCTCACACATTGTCAATTAGCAGACATTGCAAGGGATGTCATGGACAAGAGGTTGGATGCCCTCATCAACTACATGGAGACCATATTCTGGTAACCATTTGAGTCACATCTCTGCCCAGCACAGGCTCCACCTTCTGAGCCAGGATTCAGGGTAACAAGTAATGTCCCACTGTGTCTCAGCTGGCAGACACAGCATCTGTGAATAGAAAATCCAATTCCCCACCAGGTATTCCCCTCCCTTTTGTATCCATGCCCTCCTCTGTGGACTTTACAATTCTCCCTTCATTATTGCCTCCTCTCATTTGTCTAACATCTCCTTCAGCATTGTGTTCCTCTTCCTCATTGTGTTACCCCCACATCCTGTTAGTCTTGTCTCTTTCCCTGCTATCTAACCTACCCCTCCTACCTTCCTGTTCCTTCTCTTAATTGCTTCCCCAACATTCCCTTCTCTTACAAAATGTACACCTGTCCCACAAAAAAGTTTATTGCTCCTACCTCACCTCCATCCTGCTTACTCCCTAATTGCTCACCTTCTGCTCTAGTCTTTTCTTGCCTCCCCTTTTCATCTTTGTCCTATACTCCCATTTCCAACTTTTAATCTGGTCAAAAATAGATACGGACACTGCACCCATTTCCTAAAAGGGCTTATAAAATTCTTATCTTTTTTGTTGTCGTATGGTGTGCATTTTATCTCAGAGAGCACCA
Organism: Protopterus annectens; assembly: GCF_019279795.1. NCBI lineage: Eukaryota > Metazoa > Chordata > Ceratodontiformes > Protopteridae > Protopterus > Protopterus annectens. Next base: position 1,083,130,880 of record NC_056739.1, on the reverse strand, counting down.
TCACTGCCCATGTATAATCCATGAGATATGGCACTTCTCTTTGTATAGCATAAATGAAGTCCTATCAATATCATGCACTACGGATATAATTGTCATACAAATGAGCTGAGTCCTGTTGTGTGTCAGTTGTCCAGTATAAAATGGAGTAAAGTTTATGCAATTATTCAGATTGCTGCCATGGCTGAGCTTGTGTGTGACCTGCTTTGTAGACTGTCAGTGCACAATATGGGATGTTCCAATCCCCTCATGGTTATATTTTTTTATTTTATTTTTCTGCCTCCATTCTGTCCATGTGTGACATTCCCCTGATCTGTGTTTTCCTGACCCTTTTAGTAGGAAATTTGAATTGACTCATCTTGTTAATACTGTGTTTAAGAGAAAATGTATGAAGAAAGTCCTGTGTTCAAATCTCTTGAGGACAGTCTTTTTTTATTTTTGTTCCAGTCTTTTCTTGTGTAACATGCCTGTGATATGTTTTTCCCTGACCCCATTCAGTAGGAATTCTGCAATGGCTCACCTTGTTAATGCTGTGTTTAAGAAAATATCATTGAAGAGAGTCCTTGGTTCAAATCTCTTGAGGCCTATCTTTTGACTTCTGATTGCCGACTTTTGCTGTCTGACATTTCCCTGATATGTATTTCCCCAACCCCATTCAGTAGGAATTCTGCAATGGCTCACCTTGTAAATGCTGTGTTTAAGAGGAAATCAGCGAAGAATGTCATGTATTTAAATCCCTTGAGATTTGTCTTTTTATTTTTGCTTACAGTCTTTTGTTGTGCAGCAGTCCCCTGATATGTGTTTCACTGCCCCTTTCAGTAGGAATTCTGTAACGGTTCAGTTTGCTAATGCTGTGTTTAATGGAATACTACTGAACAAGATAATGGGTTCAAATCATTTTAGGTCTGATAGTTTGTTTTTCAGTATATTTACATTATAGTACAGTACAGGTACACTGATAAAAGTAAAACCATGATGATGTCAGGAGTGGAGTAAGTTGGAACATCATGTTATTTTACTATATCCCACATATCATGCCTAATTTTCACATTGTGTATGTTCTAGTATTTTAGAATGTTATTTTTGTGTATGTGTCATACCTCCATTCACCATTATGTTCTGCATCCCTGCCATGTTTACCACTCTATTTACAGTCTTTCTGCATTTTCTGTTGTTTTCATTCTCCTACTCCCACCTCGACATTCAACTTTTTGCATATCTTTGCCTTGATTTACAACAATTGTTCAGCACCTTAGGGTTACTTCTGTAAAAGTCATACAATATCTAACCTGGAAGCTCATGTGTGGACAGTGTTTACTACTGCTGCTCATACTTTCTGCCTGTGGGTTGATCTAACATGATGTTCCCATGGGTCACTACTGCAGCTGCAATGAGGAGCTGCTCATTGTGCACACTGGCTTGGCCACATGCATTCATAATTAGCCCACTGCTCATTGTACACATATAGGGGTCTATATTATAAAGATGATAGCTGTAAACAGCGAATACAACTACATCAACACATAAAGGTCAATGTATAAAAAGAGCAAAATACATAATCAGCGAAAATGAAAACGCTGAACGGATTTCGTCAACGAATAGCGCCATGCAGGTAAGCCCAAACTAACTAAATAAAATTAAATTAAAACACTTTTGCAGGGGGGCAAGCCTCCCTGCACCCCCCTACTTAAATATACCAACTCCGAGACCACACTACAGTGGGGGAAAGGATATATTTCCTCATCCCCACAATCGCCCTGCTGGCCAAGCAAATACGTTCGGCAGTTTAATTTTCGCCGATTGCGTATTTCTCTCTTTTTGTACATCGATCTTTATGTGTTGATGTAGATGTATTTGCTATTTTGGGCTTTTGTGTTTATAATATAGACCCCATATAGTACACAGTGTTGACTTGGCTGCAACTGTAGATACAGCTTTTCTGAAACCTGTGGATAGACTTGCAAGAAACCCATAAAGCAGTACAATAATAGTGGCAGAAATATAACCCTGTACGATACAAGACATTTTATATACATGTTCAAAATATATTAGCGGACCGGAGTTCCGCTGTGGCGACCCCTAACCGGGAAAAGCCGAAAGAAACAATGTTCAAAATATAGTTCCATTACTAATATGACCTAATGGCCAGTCAACATCAACTTCCTCAGAGGGGAGGAAGCAGGAGATGATGTTGGCAACTGCAGATGAAAAATTTATATTAGCTGTAAGCAAAAAGGAACAGCTTTTTATCAGAGGGTGAGGAGTATGGAAAAAGTAATTGATGTGGACAAGTGATAGCAGTAAAGCACTTATAGTAGGTAGCAACTGAGTGGTGATAGTTGGATTGAAACAGTGCATACACCCATGTCTCTGAAACACATGCATCTATTTTATTTTATTAGGTGAGCTTTAACACCTTTTTGAAATCTATTATATGTTAGAGAGTCAGATTTGTTCAGGAATTTTATTCCTACTTGCTGGGGCTTTTTTTTGCTAACTCTCTTTCATTCTTGAATAGTGGTTGGTTAACTCAACTATTGTGCTGCAGCGTACAGAACCTTGAAATTCTCTTCAGTGAAGTAAATTATTTACCAGGGGCAACAGTAATTGTTTAGTGGTTTAAAGGTGTGGGTATTTAGTAGAAGGGTTGCCATAGCAGGAACTGACAACCATCTTGCACTTTTTAAGGTAGTGTAGTGGTGTTTTCAGGATAGTGAAATAAAGTTGGTTTCAGTTGCCTGCAGTAGTGGAGTCTTTTTTGTGACTGTAGAGCTAAGAAAAAGCCTATATTCTAACCTGTGGAGCAAAACATTTATTGTTATACATGGCCTTGCTCTGTTGGTGAGCAGGTTATAAATTTTGTATGCCACTCTTACCTGACTAAAAATCTTGGGGACTTGTACCTCTATCTGCAACTGAGGCTCTGGTCAACTAGAATGCATAAATATTTTTGATTAGAACTTATAGTCAGTGGTTAACATGATGGGTCAATGATAATTTGGTCGCCAGTCTTTTTCAATACACATTGAGTTCCGAAGAACATAATTGTAGATTTAGCTGTATTGATAGCAATATTTTCAAATCCTTGCCATTTCTTGATTTGAAGTAAAGTGGAGATGTAGGTATTGATATACAGAGAGTGTGCATTTCATGTGAAGAAGGTCCTAGGGTAGATCATTGATATAGAGGGAGAAGAGGACCTCAAACTGATCAGTGACGTACACTTCTAGAGGTGTACCCTGCTACAAAACTGTCAGTAGTTTCACAGATGGTAAACGATCTGTCTGTAAGGCAGTATTTGAAATATAACTAACCTCACTGGAAAAGCCACATGGTTCAATTTCATTAAGTAAGATGCTATGGTCTACAATTTTGAAAGCTTTTTTAAGATCTAAAAATATTGCAGCAGTCTTCAGTCCTGCTCTCCATAATGTGGCCAATGTCATTAGTGAATTTATAAACAGAAATCAGTGGGTTGTAATTAGGGTGGAATCCATGCTGCTTATTGAAGAGAATTTCATATCTTTCCATATACTCTAGAATTTGGTTATACAATATCTTTTCAATAATTTTAGCAAGTGGACATAAAGTAGCTATCAGTTGAAGTCTCCAGCTGACACAGGATTGGAGGTCTTGGGAAAGGGGACAATGAGTCCATACTTAAAGCTATAGAGTATAGTTTTGATGGTCAATGGCAAATCATAAATGAATGGGATAAGTTTGGATAGCAGATAACTACCTGTTTAGAGTATCTTAGAATGTATAGTGTGAGGAAGTGGGTTATAGCTTGCGAAAATCTTGTCTAGCATTCCATATTGTCTTACAACTAACACTTCTGAAAAACAGACAAGAAATCAAGAAGGTTGCATACAGAAGTAAAAGGGCTGGTTAGAAATGCATTGTGAAAGTGACAGTCATTTGTCAGTGGGAGGGTAATTATGTTTTCTTCAATATTTGTTATCAATTCTTGTGAAAGTTATGAGGAGTTTTGTTTTATAGGGAGAACTTTACTGCTGGTAATTGATTTAATGGTCTGCTAGAATTTTTAGGGATGACTGAAATGAGCTTGTTAGGTTTTTCTGAGAAATTGTGCCTTAGCAGCTTTAGTATTGATTCAGACTTGCTGCTTAAGTTTCAGGTAATCCAAGTTTTTGATTGTATTATTAGGTTCAGATTTACATGCCTCAGAGGTAATATTTATATTCTTTACCTGAATTTTAAAGGTGTCAGTAATCCAGGAGGATGAATTCCCCTTTTTTCTGAGTTTTTTTTTTTATTGGGGGGGACAGAATTTGTATTGAATGGAGGTAATAATATAAGGCAAAGATAGAGAGAGCAGCTTTGTGATTATCAATGTTGTACAAGATACTCCGGTTAATACATTTTGAGTTCCTGTAATAGTATTTCATCGTAACATATCATGTACAGTACTCTAGCGTGTTGTTTAAAGTGCTTGACTGACTAGGTAGAAATTAAAGGATGATGAGCCAAGCAGAGGCCAAAGTAGCTCCAATTGCAGAGAATATCAAAAAGAACAGATTATGGTGGTTTGGGCACATGTGCAGAAATGCAGGAGACAAACTGGAGAACAAGATTTGGGACAGACAAGAAGAAGGCAAGAGGAAACGAGGGTGTCCAGCAAAGAGATGTATGGATTGTGTGAGAAAAGACCAAAGACAGTCCGGCATGACTGTCAAAGAAGCTAGAGATGTGGCACTGAATTGAGAGAGATGGCAACAGTTGACATGACATCCTGATCCTATATACAAAATGGGAAAAAGTGGGTTGATGATGATGAAGATGATTTCATGTTGTCAGGAAAAAATGTTAATGATGTACTTTTACAGGAATGTTTATAATACAAATATCCAGACTTGAGATGTATTTTGGCTGTGAGATGGTTCTGGTGTCTTTTAATACTACTTGTGTGAGATTGTACGATGACTTATATGTAGAGAGTTTAGCCTTGCATTGTCCTTTCCAGTCAATACTGATATCTTCTAGAATAATGTCTTTGTGATGTTGGTATAATCCTTTATAGCATCCACAGTTACCAGAAAGCACTTAATGGAGATAGGAGATGAATGTATATAACAGATAAGTATATTTTACTATAAGCCCTTACAGCAATCCCCACAAGAATCCATTTCGGGTGCTTGTCAGAAAGGGAATTTCCTGAGGCTGTACGTTTTGGGTTTAGGTTGGATGACTTATAAACAAGTGGCAGTACACTGCCTCTCTGTCTTGAACTAGGCTTGTTGTCAGTGAAGTACCTGCAGCTGTTCTCAATATATGAGTATCCATGATGAGTCTTTAATCCAGACTTCAGTAACTGCAATATTTCTCTTCTTATGTGTCAACTCATGTATAGTTCCAGGCTTCTGAAGTGGTCCATTTATGGTGCAAGCTACAAGCATTTATGTAGCCAGTGGGGAGATTTCTTACAGTGAACAATGTGTTAAGAAGGCCAGGATTTAATTCAGTTGTAAGAGAGTGATTATAATCATGAGTGACAAGTATTTACAAGTGCTTAAGTGTTTATCTCTTGTATGATGTGCAAGACATCTTTCTCTAAATAATAGTCTATAGTGTTGCAATTTTAATACAGAAGGCAAACGTGTTTCCCACCAATACCTGACATGTATTAGAGGAAAGATTTTTAAATGAGTGTGGTTAAACTGATCGTGTTTAATGTTTAAAAATCCCCAAAAATTATGGTAGCCAGTTAGAAGTAAAACTAGTAAAAGGAGTAAGATAGTACCAAGTATTTTAACAATCTGAGGTATTTTTGTGAGGTATATCATACTGAGGCTTGTGGGTTTAGTAACAAAAGGTGTAATGTCGATAATAAAGAACCTCTTCCAGCTAGATTAAAAAGGGTTTTCTCATGGTCAAATTCATCGACTCCTGCCTGTTGAAAACCACCTCAGGGGAGAAAAAATCTATAATAGAGCACAGATCCTCAGAAAGCATGGTGTAAGGTACAAACTATTATTCAACAAATCACTGAAGCCTCCACGATGAATAAGCAGCAAAGAATTTTATTTTTAGAATAAAACAAGCGCTTTCACGCACCTAACAAGTGCGCTTCATCAGGTTACAAAATTTAAGAATAAATATTCATCTTATATAGTGTAGCATACACCCTAATTAACCGCATTTTTGGCGGCTAAAAATAATTAAACAATTAGAAAACATTTAATTCCATTTGTACTTAAAGCCGTAGCTCATATGGAAATTACACTTAAAAACTAGTACAGCTTTTTTAAGGCTTACCACTACTACAATAAGATAATCTAAAAGTATATTAGAATGTATGAATGTACACAGTGCACTCCTTCAATTTATCAAAAAAGCCATATCTATATAAATAGTTCGATGAACATTGGTATATATTTCTTCCTATCTAAGAAAATCTAAATATTTTAAATAAATATAATATATTGTGTTTGTATTTCTTAAATCTAAATAATACATTACTAACATACATCAATTTATATTAATGCATAATTGTATGTATCATACAACATATCAAATTTCATCAAAGCATACCTAAAAAATATATACAATATATATGATCAATTTAGAAAAACAAATATAAATAGACCAATCAAGTAAAAAAATGATGACAAACAAAAAAAAAAAAAAAGGGAGGGTGGATAAAAAGAGAATGGAGTGGAAGGATTTATATAGCTATGTCTTTGGCACTGTCATATAAATTAAAACAATTAAAAATAATGTGAAGTACACATATATCTACAAGCCCCTATTTTATACACCATCAGCTTGTCAACATAATGCTATAGTTGGTATCTAATCTAATCTATAAGATATAGTCTCTATAGTAGCGCTGGTCTAATATTAAGAGCTGTATTTAAACCTGGCTCTATGTGCGCCCTGAGCATTAATATCCATTTCAATTCATAAAGTTCTAAGGTGCCTAATACATTGCCTTCTCTTCTATTAGGATAGAGTATCTGCAAAACCCTGAATTTGAACGTATGAGATGGAAAAGATTGACAATGCCTGGCTAAAACATTGTTTACATTCATTTTCCGTATGTCATATATATGGTTGTAGGCTCGATCTCTGAGCCTACGTGTTGTCATACCCACATAATATACATCGCAATTTTCACATGTGGCCAGATAGATTATATTCGTGGTATCACATGTGGCATAGAAATTCGGTATAAACTTATAGCCAGTTTCTAAATTTTCATAGGACTGTTCGTCAGTAATGTATTTGCAGACACAACATTTCTTACATGGAAATGTTCCTTGCCTAAAGTTGGTCCTAATGTCCAATGGTGTGTGTAATATTTTTTCTTTACATAATAATCTTTTCAAATTTGGACAATTACTATATCTGAAGATAGGGTATTCACCCACCACATTCTTCAGCTCTTTATTCATATAAAGTAATTTCCAATTTTTACAAATGATCTCTTTTATATGTTTAACGTCATTAGTAAATTTGATATCATACTGCACCTTACCTACGTTTAGTTTACTATAATACCTATGTGAACCTTGCTTATAGCTAGTGTTAAAAAACAAGTTATTTCTATCTTTAGGGGCTGTTTGCAAATAATTTGGATAGCCCCTATTTATAAAACACTTGGTTTGAAATTTCAAGAGTTGTTCTCTGTCTTTGATGTCACTACACAATTTGGTTATTCTAGCCATCTGATTTTTCACAATATTAGGAAAAATGTGGCGTGGATGCATACTCTCATGGTGGAGTATGCCATTTTTCCAACAAGGTTTTCTGAATAGCGATGTAGTAAATCTATTCAGATTATTTTTTGTTATAGTTACATCAAGGTAGTTAACCGTGATTGGTGAGGCTTCATATGTAAAACTAAGGAAGGAGGTGGTTGATTCCATATATTCAACGAAATCATGTAAGGATTTCACACTGCCATTCCAAAAAAGTAGAATGTCATCTACAAATCTCCTATAGTAAATGGCATTGGTAATAAAGCTTTCATTATTGAGAATATAAGTCCTCTCCCATTCATACACTGCTATATTAGCATAGACGTTTGCACAGGGGGTGCCCATGGCTACCCCCCATGTTTGTCTATAAATCTTATCTTGATACATAAAGATGTTGTTATTGAGTATCAATTCTAATAAAGCACAAATAACAAATTGTTCATTTTGATTAACCATTTTATATTCATTTAGGCAGCTTCTAATGGCCTCAACCCCAAATTCATTAGGTATGCTCGTAAACAGGTTCCTTATATCTAAGGTGACCATTAACGTATCATGATTTACTTTTTCAACCCATGGGGAATTTTCAAGGTCTTCCAACAGTTTAAATGAATTTTTTAATATTGTGGGTATTTTTTCTATCAACGGGGCTAACTTAAGTTGCACATACTGTGAGGCATTCTCAGTTACCCATGACTGGCCAGATACTATCGGCCGTACTGGTGGGGGATATATCCCTTTGTGCATTTTGGGTAACCCCTTGATGATGGGAATTAAAGGGGCCCCAATATCCAAATAATCATATAGCTGTTTATCAATGCATCTTGACATTAGAAGATCGTAGAGTACATCTTGAACATTCCTAATAATTAACATGACTTCAGATCTATTTATCATTGAATATGCAGTATCATCACTTAACATCATGTTCATCATGTTATTATAAAGACTGGAATCCATTATTACTACCCCCCCCCCCTTTATCTGCAGGTCTAAATATTACACTTTCATCATTACATAGTAAGTCCAGACTGCGCCTTTGTAACTCATTCATGTTGAAAAATAATTTTTTATGTCTTTTCTCTTTGTAATAGGCATAAAAATCAAATTCACATGCTCGTAAAAAGCACTCAATAGAGCTAGGTAACGGTGGAGTGAAAGTGCTTTTCCTTTTAAGGGCGGTGGCTTTGAATATGTATTCATTACATTCAGAGTCTTGGAATAAGAGTCTCAAAGCCACTTTCCTAGTAAACTTTCGAAGCATTATTAATGTATCCGAAAGTTCGCTGCCTCGAGAGGGAATAAATGATAATCCCCTGTTAAGTACAGAACATTCAGCTTCAGTTAAGTTCCGAGACGAAATATTGAAAAACAAAGTGTTCAATGTTTCTTCTTCCTGTTCTCCCAGTTGTCGCCTGACATCTTGCGCTTCCCCCTTCCCCTGCTGGTGGATCGCATCGGGACTCGTTGTTTGTATGGAAGCGGGGAGTTTAAAATCGATGCCATTTTAGGTGTAGTGTTCAATACACATGTACCTTCCTTCGGTCTGGCTCCTGTTGTTACACATTTCAAGCCTTGCTGGTTGCAAGGTAAAGAAGAGGCAGATGAAATGATATCTACTTCTGATTGTAGTGAAGAAGACATGCCACTATTAGATACAGTACTTTCTGAATTATCGGCGTTGTTACTACTGTTTGAGCTACTTGCTATATCATTATTAGCTCCATTAGTCTCTCCGGCTACTACTGCTTCATTATACCTTGGCCATAGAAAAATATTACCAAATTGGAAATCGTTGCAGTCTCGTCTCAACTTTTTTAATTTCACTTGCTCCAATTTATTGCTATAGAATGTCACTTGTGATAGCATATTATTTAACTTGGACATGCAATGCTCACTTTTGTATTTTGCAACCATATTTTTATGCTCACCTTCAACTTTATTTATGAGATCATTCTCCACCGGTTGGAAATAATCAATGAGTAGCCTCAGATAACTGTTGCCAAGATCCAGGTTTAGTTGTTGCCATCTTCGTAGGAGCTCTGGATGAGCCTCTCCATAGCTCGGCATGCAGAGGACGCGCATGCCTCGCGGAATAACCTTGAAATATTTTAACAATCTGAGGTATTTTTGTGAGGTATATCATACTGAGGCTTGTGGGTTTAGTAACAAAAGGTGTAATGTCGATAATAAAGAACCTCTTCCAGCTAGATTAAAAAGGGTTTTCTCATGGTCAAATTCATCGACTCCTGCCTGTTGAAAACCACCTCAGGGGAGAAAAAATCTATAACAGAGCACAGATCCTCAGAAAGCATGGTGTAAGGTACAAACTACAAAGAAAGGGATAAAGAACGCTGCCCTATTGTAGCAGTAGGTCATCTAAGAAGGGCAGTATTAAAGACCATTGATACCATCTGCTGGAAGTAGCAACCATAGCTTCTGTGGCCAACATGAAACCACCTTATATAAATTAACCATTTCTTGTTTGCATTTATCGGTCCTCTTGGAATCTGGAAGCAAAAGGAACAGAGTGAGTAAATTAAGCAAATTAAGCAGTTTCCTAAGGCCTTGCTGAGCCATCTTGGGTCTTTTCCAAAATAGTGCAGTTTTTTGATGTAAAGGAATCCTACAGTAGGGGATCTCTCAAGCTGATGCCAGACCAGGCAGAGGCATCTGGGCATAACTGCTTCTGTGCAAATCATCAGGTCTGTTATTACATTTTGCTGTCCTGTGACATGTACTTCAGATTTCTCAAAGGATAAAGTCATGTTCTAAAGCTTTATTCCACACAAATAGTATGAGTACAAGCCACCTTACTTATGTATCCTGTTGCCATACAGGAATTGTCAGAAATCAAGAGAACTTTATTGCATCAAGCTTCCTTAAATACAATGGTGTTTATATTAAAGTGCATTAGAGAATGGGTGAACTGTACCTGAGTGGAGAACGAACATTCTCTAGCAGGGTATTAATATACAAGTAATGTTGGTTGAAAAATGAGTCTGCCGCTTCACAGCAGCATATCAAGCTGATGTGAAGCTCCGGCAGAAAAAAGCAACAGCTGCCATTATTTTACACTCGCTAAGCAGTGCTTCTGCTGTTTAGCAAGTGTAAAATGTAAAAAAAAAAAAAAAGAAAAAAGAAAAAGTTTGTGTGTATGTTTATGTCTGTGTGTGTAAGTATATGTGTGCATATGAGTGAAAGTGAGATCAATGGAGCCGTTATTTTACATTCATTATACGGTATTTTTGCTGTTTAGCGAGTGTAAAACTAAATATTACAGAAAAAAGTGTGTGTGTGTGTGTGTTTGTGTGTGTGCATGTTTCTGTGTGTGTGTGTGTGTGTGTGTGTGTGTGTGTGTGTGTGTGTGTGTGTGTGTGTGTGTGTGTGTGCTTATGTTTCTGTCTGTGTGTGAATGTGTGTTTCTGTGCATGAGAGTGAGGTGTGAGTGAGAGGGAGAGAGAGAGAGAAGAGTGACAACGATCCAACACTGGCAACAGCAGCATTCAGGAGGTTTACGTACCTCTCACCTCTTAGATCCAGTTAACTGAATAAAGACTAAAATAGAGGGGGAACAAAGGCTCAAAACAGGAACATATTCCTGTTAAAAAAAAATCACAAAGTTGCTTCACTAATAGGATTGTGTTAGCATGCATTTTCTGAAGTGTAAGTGTGTGTGTGTGTGTGTGTGTGGGGGGGGGGTCTTTGAGAGTGGGAGAAATAGTGAGATGATAGACCACTAGCAGCAGCAGATAAAAGTTTTGTGTACCTCTCAACCTTTTAGCTCAATAAATCAATATAAAGCCTGAAATAAAGAGGAAGAAAGGCTCAAAAATAGGAACATATTTTAAATGTCACACTTAAAAACATTAAAAAGTAAGAAAAATGACAGGATTTGTGTTAACATGAATTTTCTGAAGGAAATAAAGTCTGAAAGTCAACTGTATGTCATTACTTAGTGAGTTCAATCCCCAATGACTGGCAAAAAAACATTTCAGCAGTAAGGGACCAAAATTAAAGCAAATGTCTAGATATTTTTTAAAATGAAATATTTTGGATGTAAAATGCTTCCTCTAACATCATTTACATATACTAGAGCAACTTTGAAACATTAGGCGGAAGAACTATTTTACATCAAAAATATATATATAAAACGTAATATAGTAATAAAAAATATAAATAAGTAAAACAACAATTTTACAGAGAGCCCATTCTCTAAGCCCAATAATGCCCTCCAAGGTGTGTGTTAATGTGTAATTAATGCCCTGGGTGAGCATCAATTACACATTAACACACACCCTGTCAGGCATTATTGCTTGCGTACCTTCAGCGATGCTAAGGTCATATCTTGTATCATGCAGGATCATGGATGAGCCCACGGTTCACATCTTATGTGTCCATGTCCAAGAACTGAAAAAAGTGAATACTGAGAGCGAGAGCATGCCCAAGCATACATGAACTGCCAAAACCCAGCAGAAACTTTCCTCAACCAATGAAAAAATAACCAGTATTAGTTTGCCGCATTTATGCAAGGTCTGTTCCCACAGGCTTCTAAGAGTTTACTAAATCTTCCTCAAAAGGAACCTGACATTCCTGTCCATTAATATATTTGTAGCCACTTATTCTAGAATCTGAAGAAATGTGCTGAATGATAGTGACTGCCAACTGATAGCCCCAAAAGCAAATTATAATATGCTCTACCTGTCCATAATGCAAAACACCATTTATGTATTTCAGTACAGAACATCACACAGAAATGCTTTCAGCTATAACAACAGAATTTCTGACTCTTTCTCCTTGATGATGAACCCTAAGAATGCCAGAAGGGGATCACCAACCTCAGTATATCTCCAACAATTGACTTTGGAATGATACACTTACCAGATATCCTTCAAGTCCCAAGTCAACTTGCAGCTACCCCCTCAACTTGAGGAAGCAATGACATAAATAAATGTATTTGCTCTCAAAGAGTTGCTGAGTCTGGAGTGAATTTATGACATTTTTTTGTCCATTTTTTCTTTTTTGTTACAAGAAAGAATCTGGGCTAATAACTTATTCCACTGAAGGAAATGTAAAAGATTTTCAATGAATCCCTCATTCCTCAGCAATGTTTTCAACAGATATCCTGACTTGACTTCCAGAGAGCTGAAACATTGTGTAATATTATGCAGCCCTGGCCTAGGCACAAAATGTATTCTGATCCAGGATACTGGGAAGCAACTGCTTGCCAAATGGTTTGAATAATGAACAGCCCTGATGCAACTCAGCTGTGACACAAAGCTACTTAATTGTTCGAAAAAACGTCAAGTCCAAAAAATGCCTGGCTCTTAAAAGAGGGTCTCTGTCTGAAACACTTTTATTCTAAAAAGATAAAATTCTCCCATTAGCAGTAGAAGCCCTGGAATCAAGTGGGCCAACAATGACATTATTATGCTCTTTTTTTAACTTTTCTTGCAAGTCATTAACCAGTGTAAGCTGCCTCATCAAGCTGGACCACTGAAACATGGGAGTTGTGATTATTATAGAAGCCACCTTTTATATATATATATATATATATATATATATATATATATATATATATATATATATATATATATATATATATCCCTGGGCTGTCAAGGTGCAGAAACATAGTGTAAACTTTTTTTTTATATTTTTATTGGAATTTTACATTCAGGAACAAACACATTAACTTAATAAAAATAACTATTTACCTACATGTCTAAACCAGTTCTTGCTACATACATTACTAAACTCTACCAAACAGTCATAAACTGATCACAGATCATAGATTAATATTCTCTATTAATCAGTTTAGTGTTATCAATTAATTATATTTTATGGTTATTTTGTTTGTTTTTGTTTTAATAGTAGATATTTTTTATAACATTTTTTAGTTACGTGTAGTCATTCTCCTGGCTAATGTTAATAAGCTCCAGAGAAATGGGAATTGAGACTTGGGTACACTTCCAGTAACTGGAACATTAAACAACGCCAAAAGTTTAGTTAACATACATTTATTGGACCACAATTCTTGCAGAAAACATTTACTTTTTTTTACAGAAAGACTTGTAGAACTTGTCATTCTGGGAGCATAGAGAAATAAGGCCTTAATGATAGCCCATCTGTCCCAGGTTCAATTAAGAACTTGGGCATTGACGAAGTGGCCGGGAAGGAAAGAAGGATGGGCATGCCTGTCCTGGGGGGATGGCAATTGCTGGTGATGTTCCCAAAGGAGAGGTGTGGTCCAAAGATGAGAGTTACCACCGGACACAACCAGCAAGCATGAGGGCACAGAAAAAGGGAAAGTGGGTAGGGCATATAAAATAAAAAACCTTGACCAAAAAGAAGCACAAACGGCTGAAGTCCCAGGATGTCTAAGATTCATGACCAGCACCGGCAATATCAGAGTAAATCTGGAGGGTGTAGGTGGATGCTAGTAGACCCAGTGTGGACATGGGGCATGGGAGCTGGGCCAATATAAATGAGATCTGGGCAACCGGAAAAAAAAAAAAAGAAGTTCAAGAACTTTGCAGTCATAAACCATATGCTGCCAATCTGTTTTGATCAAGAATGTCCACCTCCAACAATAAGTACCTTACTTTTTATATATTATTTCAATTCTGTGTAGAGTGATAAATGATCTGCGTAGAAATTACCAAGGAAATAATCTCAAAAATATAGATGATGTAGTTTTTGAGGCTAATAAAATCATATTTTATCTACAATACTTAAAGCTGAGCCGCTCATTCAAAGAGCATGATTCTAATAGTTATTTTTTAAACACCTTTATTAAACTATCATTAAGACAAAGGCACACATACATTAAAGAAAAGAAATAAGACCATATTAACATTTTTATTTGCACACTTTATACAGTACATATATGGTTTATTTCTTTGCAATAGCTCTCATTTAGTCCAGCATTACATAAATTACTTAATTCCTGCATTCCCCTTTAACCTCACTCCTCTTCCTAAACATTATTTTGCATGCATGGTTCCCACCCAATAGTTATTTTTAATACAGAATGTATGGCTTTTAATTATTTTATCACCTTCCTTGACTTGTCCAAAGCATTCAATATGGTTAACCACAATAAACTCCTTCTTTCACTAGCAACTCTAAACCTTACCACCCCTGCCATCTCTTGGTTCAAAAACTACTTAGAGGGAAGGAAACAAGCTGTTATGTGGCAAAACCAATCTCCCCCTCCCTACCAGTCTCCCTCGGAGTATCCCAAGGCTCAATCCTGGGGCCACTTCTTTTTTACCCTCTTCACCAATCAGTTCCCAAACAGTATTCCTAAAGCCTTAATAGTGCAATATGCAGATGATACCACCATAATATGCGCAGCCAGATCAATTGACATCCTTCACTCCCTAACACAAGAATGCTTTTCCCTAGCAGAAACTTGGATTACAAACCAAAGGCTCATTCTGAACCCAAGTAAAACAAAGCTAGTACTCTTTAGCTCCCACAGAGCCACACCTCCCACAGATTCTTTCTTCATCTCCTCGTTTAACAAGACCACAGTCATCCTCACAAATCGTAACAAACTCTTAGGGGTTGAAATAGATAATCACCTTAGATTTGACCTACATATTTCTATAACCATAAAAAAGTACATAAAAACCTTGGCCTACTGTATCGCAATAACATTTTCTTCACTGACCACTCCAAAACTACAATAGCAGGGACTCGCCTACTATCCACCCTACTTTATGCCTCCCCAGTGCTTACAAATCTCCGCAAATCTGACCTAAACAAACTTGATAGTTGTTATAATAAGATAGCCAAATTCGCTACAACCTCTCCCATCAGAACACATCACTGTGAATGCCTAAAAAAACTCAATTGGCTAGAACTACCACTACTACTTCAACTCAATCAACTATCACTAGCTCACAAAATAATACATAACTCTGAAAACACCCCAGCCCTACAAAATCTTTTGCAACCTTATACAACTGCCAGGCCCTTGAGGTCTAGCACACAAAACCTCCTCTAAGTAACCAAATATAACAATGAAGCTGGTAAGTCTGTCTGCAGCCACTGTATAACAAAAACCTGGAACTCCCTTCCTGCCCACATAACTGACAACAAATCCCCATCACAGTTCAAGAAACTTGTTAAAACTCACTTTTTGAATAATCGACTGTGCTCCTGTATCCCCCCTGGCTAATATCTAATTAGAACACTTCACCTAACTTAAGTAACTCTGCTAAGTCAACCAAGCATAGTACTGTTAATCTACTGCTCATCCCATCTCTCCAGGAGTTAGGAAAAACTACTCCAGCATTGCTGAGCTCTCCATAAGCAACTAAAACCAGGAGAAGACATATTGTAAATCAATTTGTTATCCTTCTCAACTATAGCGAGCATCATCTGCTCTCTCGGAGCCTTATTCTACATCTGTCTGCTTTTACTCTGATTGTAAATCTATCACAGGAATACTAAACTTAGGAATATCTTCTAAAATTTAATATTATATTGCAGAGAACGAATGCATCCTATTTGTTATTTAATATGCATGCCAAAGTCTCTTCTATGGAAATTATATGTCAAAAGTCTGTCCTTAAAACTATGTTTTGTAAAAAAATTGTTCTCTTGGAGCTTTTCTCCCCAGGCCTCCACTGAAAATGGACTTGTAATCCAGTTGGACTCTCCCAGTCAACAAATGTAAACACACACGTATATGGGTCCCCTTTGAAATCTTGAAATACTGAAAGATCGACTTTCAGTATCTCAAGAAGAAAATAGCGAAAGTGCAATTATTTGAAACTGTACTTCAATGAATGTTAGTTTACTGAATCTGCAGTTGTTGTGGTGTGGTGTGGTTTGTCTTTAAGGTGCAGTGTGGTCTGGGATTTAGACATGGCGGACGATGTGCGGTTGTATATGGAGATTCAGGTAGGTTTTAACTGTTTAAGGATTTTGGGTACGGAATTATTTTTTAGTTGTTTGGGAAGTTTTGGGAGTAGGTTGGGGTAGATAGGTGAGAGTGTGTGTTTATTAGTGTTGAAGGTGGTGAGTTTTGTAAATATGTAGTATGTGTGTTTTTCGCGTACATGTTTGACAGTGTGCAAAGTAAGTGTAGGGTGCGTAACGGTAGTTTTTTGTGTTTTTTGTGGTAGTGCAACCTTGGAGTTGGTATATATAAGTAGGGAGGGGTGGAGGGCACAGGAGAGCTTGCCCCCCTGCTTATACATAGATTATGTGGGTTTTGTTGCTTTGTTACGGTGTAGGCAGGGAGGTGTTGTTTATGATTTTGTGGTGGAGGGTATATTAAAAAACTGAACATCGCTTTCTGAAAATTCAATATTATATACTTTCAGTATATAAACATTTTTTTTTTTTTAATTTTTCGTTGTAGTGCATGTTTGGTATTTCCATCTCGAGATACTGAATGTCGATCTTTCAGTATTTTGAGATTTGAAAGCTGACCCATACATATTCATTTAGATGAGCTGAAAGCTATATGATATAAGATGTCATTTGGTCTTGATAAATGTGCAAAAGCAACCTTTAAAGCAGGAAAGCTGCAGCACCAAGAAAATTTCAGTTTGAGACAAGAATGTGATATAAAAGAACTTGAGCAAGAAGGATTGTATAAATATTTCGGAATTGATGAAGGGTCAACAATAAAACATGAGCAAATGTGAATAAAACTTAGTAAGGAATATTTTAGAAGACTTAAATTAATACTGAAAACAGCACTGACATCTAGGAACAACATCCAAGCTATAAACCAATTTGCTCTTCCTGTCATAACGTACAGTATTGGAGTGATAGACTGGCCCCAAAAGGTATGGTATAGGTTGAACAGGAAAACAAGAATGATGCTTCATGTTCATCAAATGATTTATAAAAATCAGTGTATACCTAGACTATATATTCACCGTTCTGAAGGCGGTATGGGCCTCCTCAAAATTGATTACATGCATAGATCTGCAGTTGTGGGACTGCATACATATCTGCTGACCTTACAAGTCCAAACATAGTGAAAATTTTCAAACATGAGAAGAATGTCTAAGATTACTTTCGCGCTTAGTTTAGCAGAAGCATATCTGTGTCAAGCAGGAATGGAAATCAAACCAGAATTAGATAAAACTCAGGCAGCAACTGAATGTGACAAAAAGCAAAAGAAAGAATATAAGGTGAAGGATCAGATGAGAAGGTCTGAAATATGAAAAATGCATAAATATAGTTACAAGTATAGAAAACTCTTGGCACAACCTCATGTTGATCAGGATCGAATGCAGGTATGGTTAAGGAGAGATGAATTTAAATAATAAAATAAAAGGTTAATATTGGCAGCCCAAGATAGTGCACTACTTACACATTGGTTTA
Organism: Protopterus annectens; assembly: GCF_019279795.1. Lineage (NCBI taxonomy): Eukaryota > Metazoa > Chordata > Ceratodontiformes > Protopteridae > Protopterus > Protopterus annectens. Next base: position 1,083,112,809 of record NC_056739.1, on the reverse strand, counting down.
CAAAGTCCATTGAAGATGTAGGAGAAACAGACAAATTTAGGTTTTGTAAAACAGAACTGGAACAGTCACACATCTTGTTGGTTGTGATATACTAATGGCAAAAGGACTGTATAATGAAATGCATAATAATGTGGTAAGACTGTTGCATTAGGGATTGTTAAAACATTATAATACTGAAGTAGCTGAAAAACACTGGAAGCACGAGCCACAACAGTTCAGAAATAGATGCAAGAAAAACAGATACAGTAGTCCATGAAAAGAAGACAAAAGTAGCACTGATCATTGAAATTGCTACACCCAGTGACTATAGTGTCTTACGTGTAGAGAGACAAAAAGTCATAAAATACCAGGTTTTGCAATAGAAACAAGGGCAATGTGGAAGAAGAATACCCAGACAGTTCCAATAATAGAAGGACCGATGGGTCTTATAAAAAGAATTTACAACTGTACTTATATATGTTACCAATACATGTAACTCTGTACGAATTACAGAAGAGGTCATTGCTGGGCATACTGCGGGTGCTGCAAAGAGCACTTCTGGTGACATCAAAGATTGAAACAATACTAATTTCATGAACTTTAATCATACTTTGATTTAGGAATGGGGTCCATTCCCATCATGGTATTAGAAACCCCAAAGTCTTGGAGAAAATAAAAAAGTGAGCGATAATATATTACTTTGAGTCGGAAAGTCAGACATCAAAATATTAAACAGACCGGGTCAAATGATTGAACCCTGCAGAACTCCAACTGTTAACATCTTGTTATCAGAAGTAATGTCCTCAATTTCATCATTGAAGGACCTGTCAGTCAACCACTAATCTACCTGATTACATAATGATTTATACCCATTTTATATAAAATGGCTAAAATGTCTTTATGTGGCACGGAGCCAAATGCCTTAGATAGATCCAGATATATAACATCCACTGATAAGCCTACATCTACTGACTCCCATACATTTTGATGCAAATATAATAAGTTAGTCAGACAGGATCTGCCATGAGATGAAACATGCTGAAAGATGTCCAGTGTGGTCCATAATTTCTCTGTTATTAAGGAACAAATAACTGTTTCAAAACACTCTCCTATAATGTACGTGACACTAACTGGACTGTAACTCTTCTTTGTGTAATTGTTATCTCCTTTAAATAAGAGAATAACAGCAGCTGTTTCCATAATATGTGAAATGAACCCTTCCTCAATAAATAAGCAATGTAAACATGTCATATAGACACATTGATTTTTGTCATAAAGTACCCATTAAGGACATCGATCCCAGACACAAAATATAGCTTAATCTTAATTAATGATTTTTCAACTACACAAAGTACAAAAATAGAGCAGATTTCTCTGTCATCATTTAAATTCAGCATAGGCAAAGAGGAACAATTATTAGATATGGCTGAAAACTCATTGGCAAATAGCTGTATCAGTTGTGTCTTGTTTGCAATCAGAGCACCATCTTTAATTATACTAATATTCAAACTGGGATCCTTTGTTTTTATAAATCTTAACTGTCTCCTAAAACTTAAATTTAATCCCGGATACATAGCTTTATTAGTCACGTTAGGTATCCTGTTATATCAAATGCTAACTAGCCTTTTTTTCCTAAGCCTTTCAAGTTTTTACAACCATGATTATGTGTGTTTCTTAATACATTTATTACTACCTGATACTTGAACAACATACTCTTTCATAGCTTCTTGACACTCAGAGCTACTTAATTCTCTATTAATAGCAAATAATCAGCTTGATAGAATTTCAGTGCCGGTAGATTTTTTTCTTACACTTCGCATCACCATTGACTTCCCAACAAATACACAAATGGTCTGACCCTCATAATACATACTCTGTTCTGCAAAGACTACATTCTAAAGTGCCATTAATCCATATCACATCAGTAAATTTGTCTTTCTGAGTTGGATTCCTTACCAACTGAATATAACCAAATTCAGCAGTAGTTCTTACCACCAAGGAAATATCATCCCTACCAAAAATGTTGCCATTCCACTCGGTAAAAGGGGCATTTAGGACACCTACAATAATGTCAAACATTTGTTCTAAACAAATATCCAATGAGGCACAAAAAGTTTCCACTTTAGTTTTAGACAGAGATAGAGATCTGTAAAACAGAACAACAACCCAAGCAGTTCAATCACAATCAACATTTACTCCAGTAATCTCAGAATCTGAGCTACAGAACTTTATAGAAGATTTGAAGGAAGAGTTACCATAAACAGAAACTCCTCCCTCTCTCTTGTTCAATCTGTAATGATGGCATCTTGCATAACCAGGAACTGTCAAAAGCCTAATGATGTCGCTGAACCAAGTTTCATTAATAAACATATTGTCAGGACATTCTCTCATTACACTAACCTGCAGATCCTTAAACTTATTGTTGAAACTCCTGGTGTTGCATAATTAACAGTTCATACTTTGTGGTGATTAAATTCACTTTCACTTACATCACCTTTCTTCCTAAAAAAGGATATACCAGTTTAATTAACTTAGAACATAACTTTCTGTTTCCAAGATGACTTAAAGTAAATTGCATCTAAGACATGCTGTACTGTATGTATGTATGTATGTATTTATTTATTTATTTCATTTGTTAACCGGGAGAAGTCCGACTGGGCCAGGAGCCCGTTTTCAGCGGAGGCCTGGGGAGAAAAGCTCCAGACTAAACAGTACAAATCCAAATACTTGTCATTTACAATATTTACATAGAAGAAATATTTAGACATTCAGAATTCTGTTACAAACTTAGGTACAGATTATAAAAATGATGGTATGAAACCAAAGATAGCAACTTACTCAAATTAAAATGTTACATGTGGTGTATAGCAGATACAGTCTAGAAATTTTTCAAAGTCATCAGATAATGACTGTATTTACAGTGGTGCCAAATGTCCTTTGGAGAGGGGGGAGAAATAGGAACACTGATGAGATAGTAGTAATCTGAGAGAGGTAGTAGTAATTGGATGTAGATTAAATAGAGACACCTAGAGGGTATGGAGTTAGCCAGGAGTGTGACAGAAGCAGACCCAGTGCTTAGCTAGGTAGTTATTTAAAGTAATGAGGGTGTGGGGTTTTGGTGATGGTTTGTGGTAGGGTGCTCCAGAGTTTGGTGATTTTATTGGAGTACAGACAGTCACCATAGTGGTTGTGGGAGTAGGTAACCTTCAGCATAGGTTTATTGGAGGATCTAAGGGGCCTGGGGTTGTGACTACTTTGGACAAGATTGGAGAGAGCAGAACAGTTTGTGGGTTGGTAGATCAACTTGTGGGTCATGGTAAGTTGTTTGAGAGCTATAAGGTTTGGGAGTTCTAGCCAGTTTAATTGAAAGAGCACAGTACAGTGGTGAGATCTGTGTGGGGCATTTAAGGCAAATCTGACAATTTTGTTGCAGCACTATTCTAGCTTATTTAGGTCAGTCTTACTAAGGTTAGTGAGAATATGAGACCCATAGAGGAGGGAAGAAAGGAGGTGAGATTGGTCAGTGGCGAGTCTGGCGTTGTGAGTAAGATATGGTCTGGCCCTATATAGGGTGCCAAGCTTGATGTGTACTTTTTTGATTGTAAGAGTGACATGTTTTTCAAAAGTTCGAAACTTAGATTCTCATCAATAGTGATCCCTAGGAGTTTAGTATGAATTGTGGGTACAATTTTTGTTCCATTAATGGAGAGGATAGATAGGGTGGATTGACAAGAGTTTGGATTTTTTTTATGTTTGAAGATTATTAAGTTGGCTTTATTAGGGTTTAGGATTAGTTGATGTTTGGACAAGTATTTTTCTATATTTTGGAAAGATGATTGCATTTTTGATTGGAGTTCTAGGTGAGAGGGGGCAGAGTATATAAGGGTGGCATCATCAGCATATTGGACAATGGTGGCTAGATTGGTAGCAGCTTGCAGATCGTTTGTGAATAAGATAAAGAGGAGGGGACCAAGTATTGAGCCTTGGGCCATGCCGACAGTGATGGGGAGTAGGGGGGAAATGGTGTTTTCCCATTTAGAAGCTTGTTGACAATTGGAAAGGTAACTGAGAAACCAGGATAGTGAGGATGAGCTGAGGCCATAGGTAGAGAATTTGTTGAGAAGTAGTTGGTGGGAAATGGTATCAAAGGCTTTAGACATGTCAAGAAAAATAGAGGAGACAGCTTGGCCTTCATTTACAAGATGGTGAATGGTATTGGTAAAAGAGATTAGAGTAGCTGAAGTACTATGTTTAGGTCTGAAACTGTGTTGAGAATTGGATAAGAGATTCTTGCTAAGGAGGTGGTTAAGCAGTTGTTTGTGGATGCACTTTTCTAAGATTTTAGCTAGTGGGGAAAGAATGGCTATGGGGTGAAAGTTGCTTAGGTCTTTGGAAGGATCACCTTTATGGAGTGGGATGATTTGGAATATTTTCCAGAGATGTGGGACATAATATTCAGCAATTGAGCAATTAATCAGTAAAGATATGGGGTAGGCGATAGATGGGGCTGCGATTTGTAGAAATTTGTTTGGGAGCTGATCGGCTGCCGAACAGCAGGGTTTCAGTTTAATAAGGAGTGATTTTATATAGCTTGTCTGAATGGGAGTAATTAAGAAATTCTTAGGATTATCAGTACTTTATTTATGTGTTAATCTCATCTCTTATGTATATATTTTTGTTGATTAATCTCCTTTGTATATAAATTGCTTTACTGATCTCTGCCAGGCTGTAAGTAAATACATATAAACTGTATAGTAAAAATGTTCTTTGTTGTACTAGACATGTTTTAGTAAAAATGTAGTTTGCTGGAGGTTTACTCCTCAGGCCTCCACTGAAAATGAACACTGTTGTCCAGTTGGACCATCCCAGTAAACAAATGTTATATAAATAAAATAAAGCATAACATATCTTCCCAGAATGTGTGTGTGTGTGTGTGTGTGTGTGTATATATATATATATATATATATATATATATATATATATATATATTTTTTTTTTTTTTTTTGGTCTGTTGAGTTAGCCAACATGGGGAAATTTGTCATTTTTCCACTGTAGTACAATCTTGGAGTTGGTATATTTAGTTAGGGGGGTGTGGGGCAAAGTCCCCCACTTGAGTGGGTTTGTCATGCTTCTGTGTGTTTTTTAATGTTGGCCAACTGCCTCCTTTGGCAGAAAGCAAAATGAAGAAATACAGATGAAACACAAATGGAAGGCCTAAGGAGGCAAACTGCTGTCATTAAATTCACAAGAACTTTAATCTAGTAGCCTTTTAAATTAAAAGCTTGTTTAAAACAATGAAAGATAAGCGCTTTTATTCAAAAAATATGTGAACTTCATCAGATAACAATGCTGGAAATTCACACTCATTTTAAAGCTTTTGTGATCAATCACATGACCGCCAAGGCCCAAGGAACTGAAACATCATCTTAAAGAAGCCACTAAAAAGAAATTTGCAGTGCATAGCACTGAGTCAGTACTATTTACAAAAACTGCAACAAAGGATAAAATACAGAAAATAGAAACAGAATGCATTCCCCATAAAACAGAAAAATAAAGGAAAAAACATGTAAATATTTGCCTTATATTTAGCTCTCATCTTTCCAGTGCTTTTAACTTAAGTAAACATGCTACTGAGACATGTTCATTGAGTGCAGGCCAATTATTGGCATTCAAACACAACTGCCAATATAATTTACATTTTTCAAGTAATAAGGTCCATGGACTTTCATTATTATTAGAAGACATTTGTTCCAAAATGCAAAATTTGAACGTATGCTGTGGGTAACATTATGTGTTTGAAGTTAGTCTATTTTCTCATTTTGATTTCATACAAATGTTCATATATTCTGTCCCTCAGTCTCCTCTCCATTTTTCCTATGTAGAAACAGGGGCAGAACATACACAGTGTACAATATACCATCTTTGTTAAACAACAATTGAATTTGTTTTTTATAGCGACCACCTGGTTGTTCAATGTAATTTCATTGCACATGAGAATATTGGAACAGAAGGGACAGCAACCACACTTTTTCATCCCTATAAATTAAATTTTTTGTCTATGTTGGTGTTTGGACCATCTGTGTTCTAATACTGTTTTCAAATTCCTGCCCTTTTTAAACACCTCCGATGTTAGTCATGAAAGGGCCTCCCAAAATTATCATGGAATGATGAGACTCACATTTATTAATCACCTCTAGCATCAAGTTGTGTACAAATTTTGTATGATAGCCACATTTTAAAAACATGTTTTTTAGCAATATGCACTTATCCCAAAAGGTAGTATCTTCTGTGGTCTTTGGGGCTTTAATAATTTTTTATCAAATTCATTAAGATTCACAATAATTGAAGGATTGTTAGTTGCCAAGAGACCCTGCACATTAGAATTATTGTCATTAACACTGCCGAAGAAAACATGTGTTTTAGGTATTCGAAAATAACTGACAGTGTTTCAGGTTGATATTGTGCTTGTTCTTGGCTATTATTATGGTTTAAACCATTATTGAATATACTAGTGCCATGCCCAGGCACATTATTATTATTCAAACAAATGTTAGAAACTTCTGCGTAAGTCAAACCTTGTCCATTGGTGGCAGAGCCACCATGTGAAGCTGTAGATGAAATACGAATATCATTGTTATCCTTTCCTTCAAGTTTTTTAGACAGAGTATCAACTCTGCCCAACAGTTGCTGAACCAAGATAGTCAAATTACCCACAGCATTCGCCTCATTGTCATTGCTTCCTGAAAATCCAATCTATTCCTGGGTAAATAAAGACTGCAAGGTTGTCACAGCTCCGTTTGCCATAATAAACTCCAAACAAACTGCAGACAATAAAACTTTTTAAACAAAAAAACAAGCAAAACGGCTGTATTCTCCTCGTAGAAAGGTTTTATTATGTTAGCGCTTTCATTTGAATAAATTTCCAAACTTCCTCAGACATCCTTTTTGGTTGGTACAGCAATATATATTAACATTCAAATAATCAACATCATTGAATCAAGCAACAAATTAATTAAGAATGCATTCCATAAAAAATTAAAGGTATACGTCTCAGGTTAAGTTTGTATTACTACCCTACATATTGCTAAATTTAAAACTACATAAAATCATTTCATGTGCTATATTTTGATTACTTTACAATACATTAAAAACCACATATATATAACCAAACCTATATTGTTCTAAAAGGGCATTAGAACCAGCTCACAATCCTTCAAAATTGATTTCTTATATTTTTAAAAATAAATAAAAAATATTATTTACCTATCTAATTGATATTCCTCCAAAATGTATTTATTTCTTCTTTTTTTTTGGTGTTTCAGTTCCTTTTGCCTTGGTTCCCAATTCTCTATAAAACTTTTTTGGGCCATCAATAAATTGCTTATTTTGCACTTTTCCTTTATATTTATCTGCATATCTTCTATGTTTTTCTACCTGTGCTCATATTTTTAGTTTATTATTTGTGGTAGTGCACAATAGATCCTGATCTGTTCTGATACTGTGCATTGCTCTTATCATGTCTATCTTTCTGAATATTTTGGTTGATCTGTTACCTCTTCTATACTCTTCTAACAGTGACAACTCTTGTCTTAATTGCTTTATAGTTTTCTCTATTCAATACTTCCATGACGGTATTTGATTTCTCCCCTTCCTTTCTCTTACTACCCTGTGTTTTTGTGGTAGGACTTGACGTGTTATTAATTTAGCTGTGCAGTAATGTATCCTATTTACTTCTGTTATATAACATAAATCTCCATAAACAGTCTTAATTAGTGTTCATTTGTTTTATTAAACTTCTTTTTTCAGTTTTATTGGCTTTCTGTAGTCTGTTTCTTTCATTGATCTTAATATGTCTGTCCATCTCTATTAAATCAAGCAGCTCTTCTCTTAGATCATTTTCTTCTAAACTGAGGACACATTCTTTGTTCTCCATTTCCTGTGGGAATTCTACAGAAAGTTCCAGATCATCTTCCAGTGCCACATTCTCTTCAGTTTCGTCCTGTGTCATCCATTGCTTTTTCATATGGGAACTCACTAGCCTATCACTCCACAACACTGACTGTGTCAGTGTTGCCATAGTTTCCTGTTTCTTCCCTTGCTGTTCAACTCCAACTGAACTTCTGTACTTGTTTCTTATGGAACGCTCCAAAGTATCTTCATATGTCAGCTATCCGATGTTTACTGCTCCTCTGGTTTCTCCATAATTTGGGGACCAGTTGCTCTATCCTACTGTGATGTTATCAAAATTAGATTTTCTACACTAAATCTTTCACTTTCCATGTAATCCATAACTTCAGTCTCTGTTTCTTTAACTTCTCCATTACTAATCTTCTTTTCTACTTTTCCTCTGTTTTCTTATTTTTTGTATTGCAAAATTTTCCATATCTAAATGCCCTTCCCTGTATTTCTCTTCAAAATCTTTAGTACTGCTCCTTTTGTAGTGATTAGTTTTGCTTTCTCCTTTGCATAAATATTGCACTATATTAAATCTATTTCTCTTTTCCATGTCCATATTTCTTCTTCAGATGTCTCCTGCTCCTCCTGTTTCTCCTTACTTATGGGACTCGTTGTTCCATCTTGTTGTGATAGACTTTCTAAACTAAATCCTTCACTTTGCAGGTATTCCATAACTTCAGCTTCTATTTTTTTAACTTCTACTTTACTAATCTTCTGTTCTACATTCCTTCTTTTTTATCTTATTTTTGGTATTGTGAAATTTTCCATATCTGGATGCCTTTGTCCATGTTTCTGTTTGAATATCATTGGAGCTGCTTTTTTTGCATTGATCAATTTCGCTTTTTCCTTTGCATAAATATTGTACTATATCTGATCTCTCTTTCTTTCCTATGTTCATATTTCTTTTTTACACCTTTCAAAAATCTATAGATTTTTTCTTTGTATTTCCCACTTCCTCAGTTGCTACTTTTTCCAAACGGCCCAAGATTTCTTGGTCTATACAATGTTTTTCATAAATCTGTTGTAGTAATGAACACAATTTTTTATTTGAAGCTTCTGACGTTTTTTTTTTTTTTCTTGTGCAAGTACTTTTCTTTCCGCTAATTTCTCTCAAAGTCTTTTTATATATCTTCTGTCTGGAAATTCTGGGCTTCTTGAATAATAGTAACACTAAAATAATTACAATACATGATAAATATGTTACTTAGTAAGTTTTCTAATGGTACCAAAATAGTGTCGATCATTAATTTGGTAAAAGATCAAACTAAATTACAGAGTATCTGGATACCCTTTACACTTATCACTAAGTAAGAACATGATGTTTAATGCCAGTAAAATTAACGTATTGCACTTTGGTTGTAAGAATGAATGTCTTCTATATACAGTAAATCATGCTATAGTAAGTAATGATAGCAACATTAAGGATTTAGGATTAATAGTGGATAACCAATTAAAGTATGAGGACAATCTTTTATTGCTCTCTAAGAAGTGTTATGTAGTTGTTAGTGACCTTTTGCACAGTATTTCATGTCTAGATGAGAGAGTTTTAATTCCTCTTTATAAGGTTGTTATAAGGCCTTATATAGAGTAGTGCGGAGCTGCTTCTGTCCATAATTGTTCTCAGTTAACTAAGCTGGAAAAAAGTATTATACTAAACAGCTATATGGATGTTTTCATAGAAGATGATTGGAACAATTGTTCCTGTACTCAGCATAGTAGAGGTTAGTCAGCGATAACCATATAATCTTGTTTAAATGAATGGTACCGCTGTGTTAGCTGCTGTTGTTGTGGAGATAAGACAACATAATTGTAGCACTAAGAATAATGCATTTTTGTGAACAACTGATTTTGTCATAAAAACCTGATGAAGCAACATGTCATCAAGGGAATAGTAGATTATGGAATGAGTTACCAGAAGGGATTATAAAGGCCTCTATTTTTCATAAGTTCAAGGCTGATTTAAACAAATGGTTTGTTGGCAGACTCTATGGAGTTCCTTGATAGGTGTGGCAAATTCATTTATGGTCTGTGTTGTCGCCTCACAGCAAGAGGTTCTCCGGTTCGATCCTCGGCTGGGGTGCCATGTGTGCGGAGTCTACATGTCCTCCCTGTGGTTGAGTGGGTTTTCTCCAGGTGCTCCGGTTTCGTCCCACATCCCAAAGACATGCTGTAGATGGATTGGACACTCTAAATTGGCCCTAGGTGTGAGTGTGTGCATGTGTGTGCCTTCTGTGGAAGGTTGGGCGCCGGGCTGGCAACTCAACACCATAAAACTCCACTGCCAATCATGAGCAGACATGTGATCCGCTGTGGCAACCCCTAACCGGGAAAAAGCCGAAAGAAGAAGAAGAAGTTGAGGCCCAAAGTTTGTGTCACATTGAACATTTTGGATAAATATGATCTCCATAGCTCTTGCAGAGGTTAGTGTTGTCAGCTCACAGCAAGAGGTTCTCCAGTTCGATTCTCGGCAGGAGCACCTTCTGTGCAGAGTCTGCATGTCCTCCCCGCAGTCAAGTGAATCTTTAAAGACATGGATACAGATGTGTGTGTGTGTGTGTGTGTGTGTGTGTGTGTGTGTGTGTGTGTGTGCGTGCGTGCGTGCGCGCGCGTGCGTGTGTGTGTGTGTGTGTGTGTGTGTGTGTGTGCGCGCCTTCTGTGAAGGTTGGACATTGGGCTGGCAACTCAACACCGTAAAAACACCACTGCCAATCAATCTGCAACCAGTGATCTGCTGTGGCGACCCCTAACTGGAAAAGCTGAAAGACAAGAGAAGATGATCTCCATATCTCAGCATTGTTTTATGTCTGTTTAGAAAATCAAGACTGGGTGAATATTATAGTTTAATTTTATCTGACAGTAAGTCAACTTTAAATTTGAGATTAAAAACTGTCTGATGATCTGTAATATAAGCCAGATTTCCACATCCAAATCATATTTATACATTGTAAATTGTCCATAGTAAGTACTTTCATTATCTCTTAAGATTTTAATCTAAGAGTCGAATCCCTCTTTTTAAACTTAGCATTTTTTTTAAGTTTAGACTTACATTCTCATGTAAATAGTATACAGAATTATGTGAAACACCATGCTTTTGTCCCTGGGTATTTAAATCTAAACTTTATAAATATATTTAATAGGTTGTTTATGTAAGTACAATCTGTTAAATTATTGTTTTTTTTTAAATAAATATTTCTTTAGTAGTTATTTAATATTATTATTGAAGATTTGTCTATATTGGATAATGATATTTTCTTTATTTACCCAAAGAGCTTCATGTAGGTTTTTTCCAACTGAATGAATAATCAGAATTTAACCATAAAGCTACTGTTTTAATAAATAAAGCTATAACAAATGTTTCTAAGGTCAGGAAATCGAGTTCCAGCATCTCTTCATTCTCTTGCGTGATGTCCCAAAGATATTCTAAGTTTGTTGGGGTACCATAAAAACTTCAATTGCATATTATTAATTTGTTTATTGTACTCTTTAGAATGAACTAAATAAGTTATCTCTATAATGTATAGTATTTTAGGTAAAAATAACTATTTTGGTTAAAAATCAACCTATCTTAAAATAGAAAATAATAACTTATTTAATTTATTTTTTTAAATCATCTAAACATTTTTATAAATTATTTTGCAGTTTTGTTACAGTTGTAAGAGTAACCCTAAATATTTCATTTCTTTGCTATTGCTTTCTCTAAGAGAGGACGAATGGCAGTTCATAGAAGTGCTAACTCCCTGAACTCAACTCCCTGAAAATGTCCCTGAAAGCACAGATTTTAGTATTTTTTGCAGGGATAAACCCCCTCTGAACCCCCTGATATGGGGAGCTGTGCACCCCTGCCCTCTAAGTAATATAATCAACTCCAAGGTTGCACTGTAAATGGAAAAGGAGCCAAAACCAGGAAATGGCACATAGTACATGTACAATTCCCTACAATGTTTCTTATTGAAGATTCCACCATTGTCTGGGGATTGAATCTCAGGGAGATAAAGTTTGGTGGGTCAGGATTCATTGAGCAGTAGTGTACCTTACTGTCATATCTAAATTCACTACATTTCCATCAAATAGTTTAACTCTTTGTTAATTAATAAGATACTAGCTTTATTCTGATACATATTATAATGAATGTTTTTGAATTATTAGCAAAGAATCAATATTAACTATTAAGAGTATATCATCAGCAAATAATTGAATTTTGGAAGTATATTGATCATTTATTTTAAATGCTACCATATAATTGTTACGTTTTATGTGGCAACCTTTTTTGTGCCTTTGCTTTTTTTTTATTGACTGAGAAATAAAAGATTCTCGATTAATATATGTAGATGCATTTAGATAAAGATGATTAATAAGAGAGATACAATTACTTAGAAATCTACATATTTATTCTGTATATTTTTAATATTTTAGTTATATAAAAATAGCTAATTGAACCAAAGGCTTTATCTAGATCCAGGCTAAGCACAGACAGTTTTTGTTTATTGTTATTAGCATAAACAATTAAAGAAATTATTATTTTGATATTATCATGTGTTTGCCTATTTAATATAAAGCCAGCTTAGTCTTCTTCTATTAATGTAGGTGGTATACTTTAATATACTGGCAATAATTGACATAAAAAATTATAATCGACATTCAGTAATGATGTAGGTCTATAAGAAGATCATAGAGATATAGCTTAATCCTGTTATAATAAAGGTGACATCACTGTATATTTTCATGGTGGAGGTGTGCTAAATGCTGTTTTAATTTCTGTGAATACTTTCTGTAAAATAAATAAAACATTCTGAGGTAATATTTTATATAATTCAAGAATTATGACATCATTATCTGGAAGTTTATTTTGTTTCTGCTTTTTGTTTTTTTCCTTTATTTCACTTATAGAAATGGGCATTTCTCTGTTTCTTATTTGCTCCTAAATAATCTTTTTGTATATTCCTATTTTAAAATAATCATTTTACACTATTCTGTACATTAATTTTATCAGCGATTTTAAAACCATCCAGAATTTCTTCCTCATCCATATATTTCACTTTTTCTAAACTAATGGAAACCTTATGTTGTAGGATCTTCTGAAATTCTGTATCCATGCTTTTTTCATTTCTGATGATGGACCTTTTTCTTCTTTTATATTTTTAACCTTATTTTGTCTGTCTTTTCTGTTGCTTTAAGTCTTTATACATTATTTTCTCTTGTTGTTATTCCAAGTTGAGACTTTGCCATGATAATATGCTTTTATTAATTAAGTCCCATTGGATCACCTCAGAAATTTCACCATCATTACTGAAGTCTAAGAACTGTTGTATTTCTGTTAGAAGCCACTCTTTATCATTACTGTGTAAGTAGTTGCATTGTGGTCTGATAATGGACGTATTATTATCTTTACTTTTTCTATTTTAGAAACCAAGTGATTGTAAAATATATCCTTTAACCAATTAATTATTAACTGTGTATCAATCATATGTGACTAATGAGAGTAAAAAAAATCTGATTCAGAAAAGTTATTAGCATGAATAATATTAAGTCAGTAAAGTTTACTAAAGCCTTAGCTGATGCTGAAATTCTAGGTTTGCTAATTACTCTATCATTTTCTTTAAGAATACAATTAAAGTCTCTTGTCATTATTACACCTCCCTTCATACATGAAGCTAACATTTCCAAATACATCCTGAAAAATGTAGCTCCAATTCCAAGACTCCAGTACATATTTGCTAAGGTTAAAGTTATGTTTTGATACTCAGTAATAACTATACATGTCAAATCTTTGTCGTCATTGTATCAGTTAACAATCATTCGCATTATAGTTTCTCATTAAGATTGCAGTTCTACTTCTCTTCTCTTCTACTTAAAGCTAGAACTTGTTTGTGCCAAATATTTTCTTGTATTTGATGTATTAATATCAATGTGCAATAAATAAGTTTCCTATTAAAAAATACTTGTGTTATACAGTATATATATATATATTTTAATACTTTTGTTATTGCTCTGTTTACATTTAAAGAAACACATTTTAAAGAGGACATTTTGTATCAATCACATACATCGTGTTATTACTACTTGCTATTCTATTGTTTCTATAATAACCCAGATCCTTAGAACAATGGTCATAAGAAAAGTAAAGGAAATTTGCTGCCTGAAATATAAGTTTATTTGACATAGACACACAAAAAAGAGTTAACAATATCAAATATAACTAAACTACAAGTAAACCAATCAATTTCCTTCCCTGTTACTTCTCTCTTTACTCTCTTATACTCATTTATATTGGTTGCCTTTACTTCAAACCTGTAGTTCACTACGTTTTATGTAGAAAAAATGAATAAGCATAGGCATCTGTCTAGTTCCAACCTCACCATCACGGGTATTGAGGAAAAATAAAAAAACAGAGAAACTAATGATTCAAAACGTTGTTGAGGAGCTCAATCACAATTCTCAAAACTCATGAAACCAGATAGTGTTCCAAAGCAACAGGCCTTTATTCATCGCAGACAAGTGATCCTCAGTAACAAAAAATCAGAAATAGTTTACAATGTTAAACATAGCTATTATACACTTAGACGTAGGTGTGGAAAATATACGTATCATTTAATTTTAAACCAGCCTATCCAAGGCAAACAATATAAACAGGGCCATAAAAAGTACATTTTAGAGCAGCAAGTGCCCACCCCCCCCCACCCCCACACACACACACACACACACACACACACACACACACACACACACACACACACACACACTACTGATTAGGTCAAACTAAATCCTATTTAAGGAAAACACTACCCATCTATTTACAACCCACATTCCCAAATCATGTATTAAGAAAAGCATAACATGCACATAAAAAGTGCTGCAGTTATCTGGTTTCACATGAAGTTTCACTAATGTGCAAGGTGACCACAAACATTTTTTTATTGTTGTTGTTGTTTTTATTTTTTTTTTTTTTAGTTCTTTATGTTTTATATAGGTTATTTTTAAGTATGTTCTAACTCACTTTCTAATTCCCTTATCAACATATAGTGTTTTGTGTTTATTTTTTTAGGTTCACAGGTAATAACCATGTATGCAACCAAGAAGAGTACTGAGGAGATTATCCCAATTTCCTAAAAGCATTGTCTGGTTAAGTAACCTACTCAGAGTCACATAATAGGCAGATGAAAGCTGGGGGAATCATACCTTGGATCAGAAGAAACAGCTTTCTCAGCAGCTCATAGTTTCAATGCACTGCATTAACTCTACCTGATGGGCACATGGTATGCTTGCTGTGTATGATATATTTAAAGAAAAACTACCTTTAGGCCCTAGTATCTCCTTCATTTCTGTTGGATTGCTGATGGGAAATAAGAGGAAAGTGGTTGATGAGGAGTACCTAAGGCTGGAATATAAAGTAACGAGAATAAGGAATGCTAGTTATGATGAATAGAGAATGAATGTGAATATTAAATTCAATTTTTTTAAACACACCTTTATTGAGACATAGGCAATTTTACATGTATACAAAAGTACTTAAACTTTATTAACATTAACAAACATTATACTTCACATATGTTGCTATGTATCATATAATCCAAGCAACATTACATAAATGATTCAATTCCTGCCCCTTTTTTGAGAGTATGCTTATAAACGATGTAACTAAAGAAAAATTTGGTAGGTCATTAAAAAGTAAGGAATGAGAAAATAAGAATATTAGCTTGGAATTATCCAGGTTTTGCTTTGAACGAGAGGAATACAGATATGATGTAGATAAGTTATGATCATTAACATAGCATTATGAAAATGATTGGAAATAGGTCGGAATATTTCAGCGCATAATGTGAATTTGTCCTGAGACTAATACTGCATCACTGAAAGTAAGAGAGGGTCTAGTATAGATTTTCATTGATGTATTAGTTAAATGGGTTAAAAATCTGCGATGGGATAGAGTTGGAAAATTTTACATATGTGTAAATATGTTTACACACACGCATGCGATTATGCACAGACGTATACACATTCATATACATATTCATTGTGCTGATGTTAATTAATGATATACCCTTTCAGACAGGGTATGGTCTCATGATCTGTACTGCTGCCACAAACTAATATGGGGAAGCCCAAGCCTATAGTCTCATAATCAGCATCAATTATTAACAAGAAATGTATGATGGTACAGGATCTACATCTACACCACTACTCCAAATAACATGTAAGAGTATGTAGCAACTGTGCCCTGCTGACTTGAGTAAAACCCATCATCTGTCCCACATAAATAAACTTACAGTGACTTGCAGCAGAGCAGAATTATAATCTCTGATTCCCCAGAACCTCCTCTACCTTGCACCCATCCTAATTCATTCCACTGCTATTTTAGCAATAATAAACTTTTGTTCCTCTACTGGACCTGTCTGATGGCTCCAATACCTTTACCCATTTGGCATTTTCTTTCCTTTAAGGATGAGAGCCAGGCATTTGCAAGCTAGGCAAAAGTTACAAGAATATTTTTTTCTGCCTTGGGTGCTAAATCACCCCATTCATCCCCCCTAATGAGAGCTTGATGGCAGTCAGCAGGCCTGATTTTAGGTCAGACAGTGTAAACCTTTACTTCCTTTTGGAGTTCCTCATCCCTGCAGTGCCTCTTTCAAACTCCATTGAGTTTTCCCTGCTGTGGAAAGCATGGCTCTACATGCTGACTTCCCCAGACAGTGTGCTTGTAAAGGGGAAGTATGGGCTTGGCAGGTCTATGGTCCACAAAACAACCAACGTATGTTATCAGCTTCCTAACACCCAGTGATCCCTCCAGATGTCATCTCTACAATGCACCAGAACCCTTTTCCTCCATCATGGAAGGATAAGCCAACAGTAGCTGTTCACTCCCACCCAGCCCTCTGTACCTCTTCCAGAGTCTAAGCCACTAATGTAACTCAGGGCATCTAGGTTATAGACAGAACTTCATCCTTCTGTAGAACTAGGGTAATAGTGATGAAAAAACCTTCCCAAAATTATTTCTACAAGCACATACATCCATAATGTTTTCCAAAATAGGTTAATGTGAAATCTTGAGTTCCGGTGCCGCCCTTGTCTGTCATTGTGGTAACACTACCAGCAGTTATACCACTCTAGTACACCAAGAATGCAAATACTGTTTACACATAAAATAACCTAAGCATTAAATATTGGCATGGTAGTACTTGCTTTAGATGTAACTTTTTGAAAGGTGGAAACCAACTGTAACATTATTTCAATTTACAAATGCTTAAGCTAAAAAATAGACTAGCAGCCAAAATCATTTAAAATATTCTAATAATGTTACTAATACTCTTTACTTGAAATGTCTAAAAATTAATGAATGATCTTTGTAAAATCAAGTATAGAAGCAACTATAACACTTATACAAAGAAATTCAAAATGAGTGAATTTCAACAGATATAGTATAGAATAACTTTAACAGTTTATCTGGACCTATCACTACCAGTAAAAAATTATTGATTTTATATTTGGATCTGATTTGGAGTTTCAAAAAGCAGTTGCACAGTTTCTCAGGCTACGGATCTTTTAGGACAAACTTAATTCAGGAATGTACTCCATTTATTTTGTGTCTTTCGGCTTTTCCCGGTTAGGGGTCGCCACAGCGGAACTCCGGTCCGCTAATGATTGGCAATAGAGTTTTACGTGCTGGCTTGCCAGGCCTAACGCACAACCTTCAATGAAGGAACGCCCGTTCATGCATGTCGCCACACAGAAGACGCTCTGACTGGGAATCGAACGGGCAACGTCTAACTGTGAGGCGACAACGCTACTGCAGCACCACCACAGCAGTAATGCGCTCCATTTATACTCACTTCAAAAACAAACGAGAAAATAATAATTGATTTTTCCTGTATTAAAATCCCATGTTTTGTATTACTTGTTTGGATTAAATTTAGATGATTTTTTCAAGGTTTTACAGTCTTAATGATTAGGAAGTTAGAATCCAATCAACTGGTGCTCAAATCAGGTAATAGATTCAATTTAAGTGAAGGCACTGCAAATGTGTGCACATCTGAGAAGCCAGATTTAGTTTCATTGTCTAACATTTCTACTGCATTTCAATGTTTTACATACTATGCATGTTATAAATTTTACATGCTTCAAGATTAAAACCAACACAGTTTTTTGAAAAAATATGATTACATTTAACTCAGCTTAATGCATCTTTGTGTGCTTCACCAGAAAACAACTGTATTTTTCACTCAGTCTGTCAAATTTATTCTTCACAAATACCTTGCTTTAGTTTAATGCTGCTTTTGTATTCCTTCATACCATAACACTCTACCCAGCCAATTAATAACTACTAAGGGGCTTCCCACCGAACGTTGAACTGTTTCCACTGACACAAGTAACTCTTTAAAAATTAGTTCCCAACATTTCATCTACATCTAGATTCTACTTACTGTATTATTGAGGAATTTGCTTGCTTTAAGTACTTAAGCTTCACTGTCAGTAAGCATGCTATTATTAAATAGGCTGTTCACCTTAACATTTAAAAATATTTGTGCCACACTGGTGCTGCTCTTAAGATATCATTGCTGGTGTATAGTATCTTGGCTATTCAAATGCTAAACTGAGCTAGTATACATTGTGAAGAATAAGCATTCTATTAGAAGTTCATTTGTTAATTTGTACTGAACTAGTTCTAAGCCTTTTTTCAAGTCAGTTAGCTCAGCTGTATTTGTAAGGTTGCATATGAAGAAGTTTCATAGTTATTAATCCATAAGCTTTGTTTTTACTACTGCTGCTGTTTCTACCAAACTTTAACTGTCTTATTAACATAATGGATGAAGAGTTATAATGTGCATAGAATGTAAATGTGTTTTCCGTATGTGTGTAATGTAACCTAAATGGAAGTTTGTGTTTGAAATGTAACTCATAAAGTCATGCCTGTTGCTGTGGTTTTGAAAACTTGTTACTACCTCTCTGTCAAGATTGTGACTGAAAACAGTCCAGGCTAACAGAGTTAAATAAATATATAAATACATAAATAAATTATTTCATAAGTCATAGTAAGGTCTTTCATTTCATGTTCAGTATACAACTGCCTATCCCATAAAGCCTTGACATTCTGTACAGTACTGCACATGTATTCCTAATACAGACAGCTTGTCTGAGGTGACATACTCAACCACCCACAACAGAAAAGCCATATTGCCAGACAGGGCCTATAATCTGGTCATGACTGATATCTAAATCGCATATGTACATACCTGAATAGTTATTTATCAGTTGCCATTTATTCTTGCTTACTAACCAAAAAGAAAGCCCTACCTGTTTTGACCTGTACAACATTGCTACTCCCCCTGCATCCACTCATCCTGATCCACAGATGTCTTTATGCTTCAGCCTCTGTGGCAGTTTACAAAAGTGTTGCACCTACCTATTTTGGCAGAGGGTCCAATGCAGAGCTCCCCTATTTACTGACTCCATTAGTTATAATTTTGACTCCTCATTAGAATCAGATTTTTGAAGGCCACACTAAAAGATCAGAATGTTTTTCTGTCACTCTTTCCCTGTTTCACATTCATTATCTCATTTCTTATTGATTTACTTTTCCCTCTCCTTTCATCCTAAATAATTTTGTTCATTGATACTTTCACTTATTAGTCTATTGACAACAGTTAGCTTGAGTAGGCATAAACACTGAAATATTCTCTCGTCACTTGCTTGTCTTAAATTATACATGACTACCTTGTTCACAAAACACTATCTCATTACTTTGGTTTTATATGCTGTAATGCAGAATCAGTTAAATATTATAGTTGTCTTTTGAGAGGTGTGAACCTATCATAAATAAAGGAGACTGTGGGCCAAATTAATTAATGCCTACAGAGCTGGATCCAGCACTGGGTGATCTAGGCTGTCACCTAGGGCCCGCTGTCTAGGAGGGGCCCACTAGCCGGGGGGGGGGATGCCACAGAACTTAGATATTTTTAAGAATGTGGAGAAAGATTGTGTGTGTGTGTGTGTGTGTGTGTGTGTGTGTGTGTGTGTGTGTGTGTGTGTGTGTGTGTGTGTGTGTGTGTGTGTGTGTGTGTGTGCGCGTGCGTGTGTGTGTGTGTGTGTGTGTGTGTGTGTGTGTGTGTGTGTGTGTGTGTGTGTGTGTTGCCCCACTTGCTTAGGGATGGCAGGTTAATTAACCCTATACTTTGAAGAGAGAACTCTACAGCCTGAATCCTCTACACCAACTACCAATCAGTCATCAGTAGGTGCATGTCAAGGACTGTTGAGTCCCACTGCATTTGTCAAGGACTGTTGAGTTTCTGTGCATTTTCAAAGAATTTTGACTTTCTGTGCATTTTCAAAAAAAGTTCAGTTTTGTGCATTTTCAAAGAATTTTGAGTTTCTGTGCATTTTCAAAAGAATGTTCAGTTGTGTGCATTTTCAAAGAATTTTGAGTTTCTGTGCATTTTTCAAAAGAATGTTCAGTTTTGTGCATTTTCAAAGAATTTTGAGTTTCTATGCATTTTCAAGGAATGTTGACTTTCAAAAGAAGACATGTTTACTGTTGCTCATGATAAGTCTGTTTTCAATGTGTAACTGCTATGCTTAGCAAATAACCATCATCAGTACCTTTGCTATAATTTTTGAAAGCAGTGTTAGTTGCACAGCATAAGGCTGTGGGTTCTACTACCACACCATATAGATGGAGTGGTGATACTGCAGAGCTCTTTAAGTGGGGATGGGGGTGTTGCTTTCCTGACTGTGTCCTCCTTTGGGCAAGCTGCACCTATTGCCAGTTTGACAGCCATTCCCTATTTCAAACTAACCACCTTATCATTTTTTGAATGTAACATGGGCAGTTTATTCTTCATGGGTAGCAGGCACCAAATTTGTACATGAGACACTGAAATGTAAAGTTGTTTGCAAGCAGCAACATTTCATTTGTCATAACTCTTTTAATGTGGAATTATTCAGATGATTTTTACATTTGCAGAGCTTGTGTATATTGGTGGATTGTAATGACAGACGTTTGAGTGGTCTTTACAGATTCATAAGTTACTAGGCTAAAGGCTTAAGATCCATTACAAGCCTAGCCAGTATAACATGATTTTACCCAATATATGAGGAGAAAGATGGTGGCATGGATTTGTGCCTGTGCATTGAGTATCTTACAGATTATCCCTGTCCATAAGGCACACAGGCACAACCTCAGGTGTGAATTTCTAATTCCCTATCTATCCCTTGATCCAAACTGCTTTTGAAGAGATCCAGGAAAGGGCTGTTATTAATACGAATAGGAAGCCTGATCCAAAGGAGGGGCAATCTGTGAAGCACATATCTGTCTCTCCAGCATGTTTTGTTTGTGGTGCTGGCTAAGTTTAGATCCCACTTTTGTGGTTGAAATGTTCTGTAATAAGTAGTTTTGTCATTATTGGTTCATACAGTTTGTTTCATTGCCTACTGGAAAAATGTTCAAACCTACACATTTAAAACACACTCTTAACAAGTGGTGCTGTATTATACAAGGAATTGAATTCAATATAATCAGGATGGTGCATCCAAGAACACATGCATATATGCATCTTCCAAATAATGTGTGCGAGGGGCCTATGGTTTGAAAACAATCCAAAGGTAAACTTAATCTGCTACTGGCCAGATGATTTTCTTTGAATGTAGGTTTTAATGCCATTTCAATGAATGTGACTTTCAAGGACAGAGAACCTTGCTCTTCATGTTAAGTGTGTCTTCATTGTGAGGCTGTATTGTTTTGTTTAGCAAATGGCTATCAGTGTTTGTGCTACAAAATATCAAATAAAAGTTTTAAAATATCTCTAATCACTGTAGAAGTAAAGAAGAAAGTGGAAATCACACTGCCAGGTTTGAACAGTGTTTTTGGTAATTGGGGATAAATAGCCAAGTAATGGGACACTGGAATAGCTGGAGGGGTGCTTTGGGAGGGCCTGATCCATTACCCTGCCTGGTTTCTCCATAAGATTGCAGTTCTACGTCTCTTCTCTTCTATTTAAAGCTAGAACTTGTTTGTGCCATGTTTTGACCATGATCCATCTCTGAATGCCTACATTAAGTATACACGCTCTGTAGTCAAGAACATCCCTACCACACTTTTTGTGCTTTCTAGTTACTCAGAAAGATTACACTAAGTGTACATTTAGTCTACACTTTGTGGTGATCTTTATGAATCCCTGTCAATATTTACGACTGCAAGAAAATCAGTAGAAAAACTAAAATTAGGAGGAAGATATGAATTATGCTTTTGTTGCCTGTTCACTCAGAATGGTGTACACTTAGTGTAGGTATTAATAAATCCCAGGGTATTTTATTTGTAAAAGTGACATTGGCTTAATAAGTAACATGGGCTGGGATTCAGAAAGAAGGGGCTGTGGTCATGTAAACTGCCTGCCGCATGCTGGTCATTTTATGCGATCACAGAAAATGCAAATCAGTTACATCTTCAGCTCCAGTGAGAAAGACCTTATTATTGGCTAATTTGTTTATCTCTGAATCATTGTTTTTTTTACTGTTGGTGATAAAACCCCCTTGCAGTGGTTGTGTCCTCTGGCAGCCCATGCATTACTTTGGCACTGGCATCGCACCTTTGAACTGTCCAGAAGTTTGCCAATCTTCCATTGTGTCACCTTGTATATTTTCTGTCTTTTGTAACACTTTACATATTCCAGTAAATCATTGTGGATTATATTCAGTCAGTAATGACAGATGTTAAAGTTTCATGCATTGTTTTGCTTAGAAGGTATATGCACATGCAAAACATGTTGTTCTAATAATTTTTTAAGTGAACTAGTATAATATTTAGAAATTACTCTGATTGTGGTAATTTATCCCTTTATTATATTTGGGTTTGTCTAGAATTCTTCAGCAACAACTTTGATAGATGTAACAGCCCCCCCCCCACCACACACACACACACACACACACACATACATGTGCGCCCGCATGCCCTCACTCACTCACTCCCCCTTCCCCCTACCATTACCTCTCCACTGAACTTCATTAAACTTATCGGCAATGTGGCTTCTCCCATTGCCTGCTATGGATGACCACAGTCTATTTGCTGAGTAAATTTACTAGGCTGAAAAACTAAAAACACTGCAAAGGTTCACCGCTTCAAAACTTAAAAAAAAAATGCTTTATTAAAAAAAGTTGTGTTTTCGTCTGTTTGTAATTAGACTTCATGAGAGCTAAATACCACAACATAAATCTCTCATTTTATAACCTTGCAGCCAAATCACATAATCAAAATGAAAGTCAGCTGACACAGCATATTAGCAAATTAATTAATACAGTTACAGTACAATAAATTAGTTTGGATGAAGTCTGATTACCAACTGACAAAAGGGCTTAACTTTTTTAGTAAAGCATTTTTTTTTTTGGAGTTTTAGAGTGGTGAACTTTCACAGTGTTCCTATTTTTTTTAATTTATAGTTTCTCTGCAGTATAGCATGTTTAGTTTTTCATTTTCAGGGCAGCCATGTTATTTTACAGTGCTGAGAGATTCTCAGACTTACTCAGCAGTGTAAATGGGTTGCTGCTGGCATTTCCACGGGGGAGCACATGGCTAGTCAGCATTATCTGCTCTCCTGGAATTTGTTATTATTTTTTAACACAGCCAGTGGGATCAGCCCCTGTGCTGATGCTTTCCACTCGTGGAAAATGACTGTGGTAGACCAGTCTCTGAATCTGAAAGGTATACTTTGAGGAGATGACATTTATGATCGGGTTTACTGCTTGCATGCAGCCTTGCTGTTGTACATTAGTCAGTTCCTCAAAATATGTTAATAATGAAGAAACCATAAAGGGTCCTAGAATCAACTTGTTCAAATTGCTTTGTTTGTTTAAAGTATGAATGCACTTTGAACAGCAAAAGTACAGATTTACAATAAGACTAGCCCCCACCGCAAACAAAAAATCATGTTATAGACTGTTATACCACTTACATTGTCAGCTTTGCCTTAACTAGAAATTTCCTTGATGATCTCCTTACAGCAACTAAAAAAAACTAGAATAAATATTAACTACAAACAAGATTATTCTCATATAACTGTGCAAAGAAATTTAAAAAAAAGTTATTTGTACTTTTTGCAGGTTTTTGTATATGACACAAAAATAAACGATTATTTGCTCGTCTGACATCAGAAATAATTTTAGCTAATGTACTACTACTTAAGGTAAACTGTGCCATACTTTGGCAGAGTTTCTCAGAAAAATAACTAGATTTACAGGCAAGTAATGACTGACAAGGAAGAGAATCTACCTTCATAACAACAGCTTCATTAAACCCAGTTGTGATAACATTTTTTTTAGATTTTTTTAGCCTGCTGTCCCCTATTCAACTTGCATTACAAATGACCAACACTTCTATGACTCTATCAGAAGAATGGGAATCCCCTTTGTAGAGAAGAAAGCTTTAAAGCTAACATTTCTGGGTCATTCCACAAGGAGAGCATCAGATTGTTGAATGCTGTGTTGCACATATGCTTGGAATTTTTGTTTCTGTTGCTCCTGACACCACAGACATGAACATGTTGTGGCATCAGCACTCTTATTCTACTGTTCTTGCATACCCACGCAGACCAACACTCATTCCTACTTTTAATTACAGAGCCTGCTGTATTTTATTTTCCCAGGTCTGTACCACAAAACATATACCGCAGAACTCATCTTCTACTCTATCAGTCAGCAGAGAATAGATGATGTGTAGTTAGTCCTCCCCCCATGTGGTACTCCTGTCTGGGTCACTAGCCACACCTAGTTTGCCATCACTACAGACAGAAACCTGTGTCTATAGCAGTGAGATGACCCAGTGACAAGCACTACTCATGTGTGATGCCACTTAGGTAATACTCTAAAATCTACAGTGACATTCAGCTGGCAATTTATGCATATCCTGTTGGTTATGACTTGTTAGCTTCAATACTGATGAAGTGGCACATATATCCTTTATGACTAAAATTCTTCTACTGTATCTTTTACAAGATATTTTTCTATGGGTACATAGTAAGTCCATAAGTAAGGTATTCCAAAACAGTGAATTAACTGCTAAACATTACACAGAATGAGGGTATTGATTATTTCTTATGGTAATAATACATTGAGTTAAGTCCAACAGATTAAGTAGTAAAGATTACTTTCTGTATAACTTGTTTGATAAGCAGGTAAGTGTAATGTCCTGAGACTCTTTTCAGACATAACCCAGGCTAAAGGAAGCAAAATATATTATTTCTCAATGACTACAGATCATAATAAATCTGAGAGAAGTAACTTATTAAGGATGCTAGAGAAACTGATTTCAAATAATTAGACCATATTCTGGAAGCTTAGACAACAAAAATACACATTTCTCTCTCTGAAATGGCTACATTCATTGGCAAACTTTACAAGCTGTCCAGCCACATACCTCTTGAAGGATTTTATCAATTAAAGCTGACATTTTTCCAACTTCAAATTGAATCTGGGAAGTTACCGGAACTGTTTTTATTTCTGTGCCAGCAGAGAGACCAAATGTTTTCTCTTACTCAGGCCATAGTCGAATGAATATATAAAATGTTAAAAAAAACTACAGTAACATCAACATACAGCTTTTTAGATCTTTCTTAATGAAATTAATAAAATTATTCAGAATATTAACTTCATTATATTCCTTATGATGGTGCTACAATTTCCTGTCCAATTTGTTAGTGGTTACCTTGATTAAACACCAAAATTATTCTAGGCCTTCATTTAAGTACAGTAGTACATGTGGTTTTACCATTTTATTTCTTGACTTCTCAAAGCTTCATCACAAAATGTTTGTTAATGTTACTCAAATCTGTGATTTAAATGGCCTCTATTTTAAATACAAGCCCTGGACAAACTAAATATGCTAAAAAATTACAACTTAGCCAATAAAACTTAACTTTTATTAAAACAAATAAAAGTCACTGACACCTTGGCTTCCCAGCCTTCAAAGAGACAGCATTTTCCATAATACCTTTTTAAATATTCTAAATTAATTAATAAGAAATAATATCATTTAACAAAAGTTAATTTTGTATTATGAAAGCAAAGCCCAATTAAGTTCTACAATCAAACAACTTAGCTGATATGTTCTATGCTTCAAGGTAAAATAACTCTCTTTATCATGTAACCAATGTTTAATTTAATCTCTCAAACATGGGGTGTTGTAACAAGATAAAAAAATCTAAGTTTCTTTACATTTTGTATATGTCTAGCTACAGGATTCCTCATTTTATGTTTTTATATTTTTAGTATCATTTATATGTTCATAGGTGGGTACTAGGCTATCTGCCAGAAGGCATTTATAAGTCTAGCCAGAATGTGTTGGCTTTCACTGTCCCCTTAGATTAGTTCCCTGTGCCTCTGTCCAGCAGAGCCACTGAAGTGATCCCCGAGGTAAACTTGCTGGTTCCCATCCACTTGTCAAGGTTTCTTTTGAAGAGTGTTAGCGAGGAACTCTGCCTAATATAGATTGGGATCTTGTTCCAAAGCATGGGAAGTCTCTGGGACAGGAATTTATCCCTCCAGCACTTCCTATTTATTGTTGTGGTAAGGTTTAGATCCCTAGAACGTGTGGCTCGAGGGGATAAGGTTTTCTTTAGGTGGAGCATGTCCATCAATTCTGGGTTGGACATGGCCTTGTATGTCAGGCAGAGATCACCTCTGAGTAGGTGGTATGCAACCAAGTGCAACTGGAGTTTCTTCAGTTGAGCCGCATAGGGCATCTGTTTGAGGCCATTGATCCTCTTGGTGAGGCACTTCTGTGGTCTTTCCAGCTGTTGCAGGTGGCTTGTAAGGTACATCCGAAATGGGGCATTGTACTCTAAGATGGGTCTGATGAGTGATGAGTAGAGTTGAGATGAGATGAGTTCCAAAAGTCTTTACTGTACTTTTAGTTTCTCCTTTATATATCTTAAGACCATTCACACATTAATGCATATAACACTCCCTCTGACTCACAGTTCACGGTTTGTTGTATGCTATATTTTTCCCATCCAAATTACAGCTATCCCTTCCAGTATATAAACACATGATGCACAATGTCCACATGCTATGTTCCCTAGTTATATATATATTAAGGCTGATAATATATCTGTAAATTGACCCTGTATTAGTCCCTCTGCTAAACTCTGACCATGTCTTAAAACAAGTTTTTAGTATTTGTGGAATAATTATAATGTTCCGTAATTCCTTATCGGTCATTAAAATAAGCCAATGTGTTTTTATAATATCCATCATGCTGTAAAGACAAACATTGTGTATAAAACTGTACACCAGAGGCTGTTCAACCTCTTCTGATGTCACTCCCATTATGTTACCCCTTCTCCCATTGCACAACTTATCCAAAGCTGATTTTAAATATTGTTTAGTATATCCCCTGGTTAATATTTTTTTTAATCAGATATTCAGATTCCTTTATAAAATCATCCTCTTTTGATCACAATCTACATATCATTTGACTATAAGGCAATAAATCAATTCTATTCCTAATATGATCACTACTCACATGTAAGAAATTATTTGACGCAGTTCCTTTTCTTTCTGTTACTGTTTTAATTTGTTTATTTTCTATAAATAAAGTTAAATCCAAAAAATGGTTGACCTGTTAATATGATGGCAAGGTGACCAACTTCTAATCAACCCAGAGCTGAATAATGACCTGATTTTGCCTGAGGATGAACAGGAGTATTTTTTTTTTGTGTTGTAAGTATCATCCTTTAGTGTCTTGTCAAAGCTGTAGATTAAGTAGCAATAGGGCCTTAAAGCTTACCAATGCGCAGAATGAGGCATTTATAGAAGCACATGCATCCAGCTAGCCTCTAATGCATTTTGTGACAAAAATCTCAGGGAAGGGGATGGAAAAGAGTAGGAATAAAGATAATCCACTAATAATGCAATGGGAGTGCCACTAGGCATCGCCTCTAGACGTTCACACATCAAAGAAGTAAGTGCACTGCAATGGGAGGGTTAATTGGTGACAACATTAGACTGAATGCCAGAAAGCTTTCACAGGGTTGAAAAAATGTATAACAATGAAAAAATAATAATTAAAAATGAAATAAAGGGACTGTTTCATGTATTTTTTGTGACCCATATTTTAAAAATCAGAGGATGGAGAAGGGTGTGTATTGAACTAATTTCATTCTTCTCAAATGCTGGTTCAACACCTATTTTATAATTTCTTT
The DNA here is from genome assembly GCF_019279795.1 of Protopterus annectens. NCBI lineage: Eukaryota > Metazoa > Chordata > Ceratodontiformes > Protopteridae > Protopterus > Protopterus annectens. The sequence continues at coordinate 1,083,084,697 of NC_056739.1, read as the reverse complement.
AATTACTTTTCATAACTCCTATTGTAACCAGCGATAGGAGAGCATGTTTGTATTTTACTAGGGAGGTTAGAGCATCAGGAGGAGGTCCAAATCTGACTCTCCTGTATTTTTTACTTCATTTTTTTGCTGAGGGAGGCCTGGGTAGCTGCTGCATCATCATGCTGTTTAATTATTTTAAATTAGGCATAGAAGTGAGCCGCTGTGAGTATAGAGAGAAGCATTTTTCTGAAGTGTGTGTTTTGAACTAATATCATTGCGCTCAGAGGATGTTTTAATCGCTGTTTTATAACTTTTTGTAATTACTTTTTCTGACTTCTGTTGTAACCAAGGACAGTGGGGTGCATATTTGTATTTTGCTAAGGAAGTTAGGGTATCTGGAGTAAGTCCAAAACACTATCCGTTGTTGTTCTTTTTCTTCACTTTTTGATGGGGGAAGTCTATGTAGGTACCATATTGTTATGCACACTAGTTCTTTTAAATTAGGTATCAGATGATCAGCCACAAGTGCAAGTGGACGCTCATCTACACATAGACACAAAGATGTGCTTTGAATGTCTTTACATGACTAACCTGACCAGTGGGGATAAGCAGGGAAAACAGGGTAGGATCTTCTGATGTATTGAAGTTTTTAAGTTAGTTTAAAATAATTATTTGCAAAATGAAGCAATTTGATAGATTTTGTTGATATGACCGATTGGAAAGAAGGTAGCTTATGAAATGTTCAGTATGTAACATGCATTCTGAGTGTACAGAGTTCATTAAGGAAAACAGATTAATATGTAAAAAATGTAAATACTTAAAATGGTATGCAGTTACCAGTGCTAAAAAGTCATATGTTAACTGTGAATCTCAAACAGACTACCCTCTTTAGGTTGAAGAAATTGATGCAAATGGGATTAATTTGCCATTAACAAATGATTGTGCTACAGAAAAACTTCCAGAGATCCCAGTCCAGCAAGGAAGGAGATTGTGGTTTAAAATGGAAAAAAGTAAGAGGCAGAAACATGAATCAAGTGAAGAGGATGCATTTATGTTAGGAGAAATGTCTAAAGATACAAGTAAAGAAAAGGCAAAAAAAGGAAGGGGGCATTAGGAAGCTAAAGAGGAACAAGTAAAGGTGGTATTAGACAATAATACTTAAGGAGTGAATATAGAGAGTTCAATTATAGTTACTGAAGAAACAGTGTATGACCATGTAGTTAGCAATGAAAATGATGTTGTTAACTTTAACAGTAATAACAAAGATGTTATAGTTACCACAGAAAATAAAGGAAAGGAATAATATGATAATGAGTCAAGAAGGCAATGGAGCTATTTTCATTTTATGAGACTCTTATGTTGAGATGCATTGAAAATTACTTACCTCAAATTTACAAAAAGCGAGTGTTAGTTGCTGCACTTCACAAAACAAAGATTGTGATATAAAAATAGAATTATTAGACTGGTTAAGAACAAAAACAGATTTTCAGCAATTGTTGTATGAAGGAAATAGTAATAGGAAAAGTAATAAATGTCAAGTAGTAAGTGAGATATATAAAATTACTAAACACTATTTAAAACTTGATGTTAAAATCTTTTCTATGGATATTTGTCCAGCAGTAAAATGTAAGGCTAAAGTTAGATCAGGGGTCAGTAGGATTAATAACTGTATTATTTGAATAAAACATGTCTACATTTGTTTATGGGAATACATGGTAGATAGGTATGATTATTTTGCAAGAAACAGGATGCAGCTTAGTCATTTAGCTAATAAAATATAAAGTCACTAATTAGAGAATTTAATAAAGGAGTTTTAGAACTACAACTGATTGCCTTGTAAGGAAAGGTGAACATAAAATAGGGAAAGGCTGGTTCTCCAAGTAGTAAGTGCAAGTAGTTTTGATTTACTGTTTTAATAATAAATGTGCTTAATTGAAATTGTTCTTTGCTCAGGAGAATGAGGATGTTGGAATTATAACAGCAACTTGGTTAAATGATTCTTGCCCAGCCTTTTGTCTCTCTGATTATCAGGGGTTTCTATAAGTCTCCTAGATAAAGGGAGACTATTGACTATCTCAGGGTTTTACAGATCTCCATCTTTAATCAAAGTAGAAAAGAGGAAATGGTTGGAGGATCTTAAAAGATGTGTATCAGGGAAAACATTTCATAACTGGAGGCCGAGCTCTCTCATCTCAAAACTGGTGTAACCAGTCAGGAGGAGAAGGTAACCTCACACAACACAATTCCAGTATCACATAGTCCCACCACATCAGCGAAACAAACACATCAATGCACAAAAACATACTCGGAGGCTCTAAATAAAATCTACCTAAGCAACAGAGACCTCCAAAGCAGACATCAAAGCAAACGCTACCTCAAAACAAAACACACACAACACATAACCCACAAAGTCAGTGTGCCAAGCAGCCACAGCCTTTAAGGCTGAATAACACACCTGATACTCTTGTTATAGGTTACTCTATTGTCAGACACACTGACGTCCCGCTCACCAGGCTGACTAAAGAGAAGGTCACGGTGAACTGCCTGTTGGGTGCTAGGATCCGACACATAACGCAAGCACTCAGGTCACTCCAAAGCAAATACAAATATGACTCAGTCATTGTACATGCTGGTGTGAATGACCTGAGACGTACCTCCCTGGACTACATGAAAAGAGACATAGAGGAGCTCTCTGATCATGTAGCCCAGGCTGGTATGACCTTGACCTTGAGCAGCATCTTACCCTCACCTAGAATGATGCCACAGTACAAAGACAAAATGATCGATTTTAACAATTGGCTAAAATTTTGGTGTCATTCAAAGGGGATCCAGTGTCTGTCAGCCTGGGATGACATGCTCGACAAGCCACGTTGCTTCGCTAGGGACGGCTTGCACCTGTCACCACTGGGCTTTCGGATATTGGCAAAGGCTCTTGCCACCCCCATTAGTGCCTTTTTTAGGCAAGGCTCAAAAGTCAAACCCATCCCCACAGACAGCACAAGGAACAAGAAACTAAGGGTAATGCTGCTAAATGCCAGAAGTCTTAACCTCAAGATGCACACACTCGAAGCTCTCTTCAGTGTGGAGAACATCGATATCTGTGCAGTGACAGAAACCTGGTTCAAGGCTCCAGAGAACACCTCAGCACTACCAGGCTATACCTCGTATCATGCTTTTTGGCCCCAAAACCCGGACCGAACCACAAAAGGAGGGGGAGTTTCCACAGATATCCACACCTCCAGGTTAGTGGCATTGCACGAAGTATCGGAGACCATCCATGTGCAACTAACAGTGGGCAAGACTGCTTTTCAGTTTATAGCATCCTACAGACCACCCTCTCAAAGTAAGGAATCCCATTTGGCCTTCCTGAAAACCTTGGAGAACATGAAGATCTCTCTGAACACCATTATATTGGGCGACTTCAACTACCCAAACATTGACTGGGAGCACTACTCAAGCCCCAGCACCTTAGCCCAAAGATTCCTGGAAATTATAAACTCAAATGCTATGGAACAACTAGTCACCACTCCCACAAGAGGGGACAACATACTAGACCTGATCATTACCAACATGGGGACTCTATGCTCCACACCAGAAGTATATCCCTCATTGGTAAGATCAGACCATAAATTCATTTCACTGGATGTCCACATCCCGACCCCACCCCCAGCCCAGAAAACCACAGTGAAAAACTTCTCAAAAGCAAACTTCTCACTTCTCAAAACCGAAGTGGAATCCTTCAAGGCCCCAGGGCCAGTGGAAACCACAGCCCAAACTGCAGAATCCTATATAAATGCATTCTATGGACATCTCCAGGAATGCATGGATCATGCTATCCCAAACAAAACCAAGACCCAATCATCCAAAGGCAGGCGTCCAGTCTGGTGGACCCCTGCCATAAATAAACTGTACAACAGAAGGAGGAAGCTACTACATGATAGAGCAAAATCCCTAATAGGGAAGGCATCTCTGATCAGTACTAGCAAAAAATTACAATCCCTCATAAAATCCTCCAAGGCCAGCTTCGAGAGAAAAATTGCACAGGACACCAAAGACAATCATAAGGCTTTTTTCAGTTATGTTAGAAACCTGGGATGCAACTCCCAGACTTGTTCTGAGTTGATTCTAAACAACAAAAAATACACTAAACCCACAGACATCGCCAATATCCTGGCAGACAGGTTCAGTGCAAACTTCTCCACCCCCTCCCCCCCAAAAGAGCAAGTATCTATCCCGGCAGAGGGCTGCCTCCCAAGCATCTCAGATGCTCAGGTGAAGGCTTCCCTCTCCAAAGCAAAAAACACTGCTTCCATGGGACCAGATGGCATCTCAGGTTGCATCCTACATGAACTACAAGAGGAACTAATCCCTCAAATAAAACAGCTATACAATCTCAGCCTCACTACAGGATATGTGCCCACAGAATGGCATACAGCACCAGTGGTCCCACTCCACAAAGGTGGAGCCTCTACAGACCCTGGAAACTATCGCCCCATAAGCCTGACTAGCTTAGTCTGCAAGGCTATGGAGAGGATCATCATGGAGCTCATAAACAAAGACATTGGGGACCTACAGACACTAGATCCTACCCAGTTCGGCTTTGTCAAGGGCAGATCCTGCCTTTTGAACCTGGTTGACTTCTTTGAAACAGTCACCAAAGCCATAGATGAAGGGAAGGTAGTCCACACAGCCTATCTGGATCTTGCAAAGGCATTTGACACAATACCCCACTTGGGCATCATAGATAAGCTATCCAGCTTAAATATAAACTCCTATGTCACAAGATGGGTTGCAAACTGGCTCAAAGACAGAACCCACAGAGTGAGAGTTGCTGGAGCCATGTCAGACTCGAAACCGGTCACAAGTGGCATCCCACAGGGTTCTGTCCTGGGACCACTCTTGTTCGGTATATACTTTTCCGAGGTACAGGCAATCGTGGGAGGACTATGGCTCACCAAGTTCGCAGACGACTGCAAACTGGGTGCCATAATCAACTCTCCAGCTGACACAAACATCCTTCAGAAAGGTCTCACAGAGACAGATAACTGGTGCCAGTGCCATGGTTTAAAGATAAATGCCAAAAAATGTATAGTCATACCCTTTGGCAAAAACAATGTGCCCACAAATTACCACATAGGTGGAAACCCATTAAGTACAGAGAAAGTTATTAGGGACCTGGGGACCCAAGTTGATAGCAATCTCTCCTTTGAAAACCACATTGCCAAAGTGGTTAGAAAGACCTTCTACATAGCCCACCTCATCACAAAGGGTTTCACATCTAGATCAAGAGAGGTAATCGTGCCCCTTTATTCATCCCTCATCAGGCCCATCATAGAATACAATGCCCCTTTTGGGATGTACCTTACCTGACACCTGCAGCAATTAGAAAGACCCCAAAAGTATCTCACCAAGAGGATCAAGGGTCTCAAACAGATGCCATATGCTGCTCGGTTAAAAAAACTCCAGCTCTACTCAGTTGCATACTGCCTACTTCGAGGCGATCTATGCCTGACATACAAAGCTATGTCAAATCCAGAATTAATGGACATGCTCCACCTCAGTAAATCTAAATCCCTTAGAGCCACACGCTCGAGGGACTTGAACCTCAGCACAGAAATAAATAGAACTTGCTGGAGGGACAGGTTCATAACCCAGAGGCTCCCTTCGCTCTGGAATAGAATTCCAGTTCATGTGAGGCAGAGCACCTCACTGAATCTCTTCAAGAAGAATCTCGATAAGTGGATGGGGGATCGTAGGTTTGTCCCAGGGATTACTCCCGTGTCACTATTAGACAGAGGCACACTAAACTAAACCTTAAAAAGGGCACAGTATACTCAAATCAAGGGGTGGCGTAAGCCATACAGAATCGGGCTAGGCTTATAATTGCCCCAGGGCAGATAGCCTAGTATGAACCTATGAACCTATAAATTGAGGGGACCATAATTTGCCTTGAATTGATTGGAAAACAATAAAAAGGGGGAAAAGTCTGGATAATTTATGTTTAACAGCTGTGTATCAGACGGACAATCCGGTATGTTTTTCAACCAACAAGGAAAAATAGTATATTAGATGTAGTTCTTTCTTACCTAAAGGTTGATATTAGGGATGTTAGCATTGCGGATCCATTAGGTTATTTGGATCATTGTACAATGAAATGTAATTTCTGTTGAAATGTATAAAAAAAATGAAAATTTGTATAATTAAGAGAAAGAACTTTAATGGAGCTTATTTTCTATCCATAAATGATTTTATGTTAAACTAAAAAAGAGTTTTGTGGTATGGAATTATTTTTTATCTATTTATTTATTTTTTTTTTTACAAAAGGTTGCACTTATCAAGATACAGATTTATTTCGGAAGGAAAGAATGTAATTACACTAAAGATCGATAATCCCCCTTGGTTTCATTCAAAAATTAGAGTGGGAGAAAGAAAAGGATGTGTTGGGAGAAGTTTAGGCAATACCTTTCTGAGGACAATAGGACATTGTGCAAAAAAAGTAGCCTCCACACCTAGACAGATGATAAGGAAGTCTAAATGTAGCTATGAGTTAAGTTAGGAAAAATGTGGATGAAAATTAAAAAAAGTTTTTTTTATAAATATAATAAGGATTGAAATAAATTTATGACTACTAATATTTATTTGATCAATGAAAATAGGCTGGTAACTAACCCAAATGCTTTAGCTGATAGTTTCATAAGTTAATATGAGAAGCATGTCAGGAGGAATAGTTCTCATGAAACTGTTAATTTAATTAATGTTTTTGTAAGGCAAAATACTGTTGGTGAAATATATGATGATATCCACCAGTATGTTTTTTCCTTGTGCAGGTCTGCTGTTACAAACTTAATAAATTTGTATTCAGCTGTAGTTGAGATACTGAGTATGGATATCATCAAGGCTTTTGATATGGTTCCCCTTCAGTATATTATCAAAGTTGTACTAACTGGAATTTTAATAAATATGCTATCATTTTGATAGCACATTGGTTAAAAGTTAAAATGGCAAGGGTACGTATTCAAGGTTTTAAGTCAAAGGAAATTAACAAATCTAGGTGCATTCAACATGGCTTCATCTTGGGCCCTTTTATGTTTCATATATTGATGACTGCAGATCAGAGTGTAAAGTGTATGTGCTTGTATCGTTAAGAAGCATGTGAGGCTGTATGTGCATGGGTATAAACTCCACTCATCCACAATCTTAGTGCCATTTTGTAGAAGCAGCTAAGGAGAAAGCATGCATGATTAGAGTCATTAATTGTATATAAGTTAGTTAAGTTAGAGTCAATAGTCAACAGTAGTAATGTCTTTGTATATAATAAAGCTGCTTAAACAGAACCCACAAAGATTAATTTATTCATGTCCTACCATGAAAGTGACATGGTGTTAGAACCGGGATGGAAGTGAGAAGAATATTCAGAGCCATGAGATGTAAAGATGACAGCGAAGGTAAAACTGAGAGAAAAGTGTACAAACGTAGACAGAAACAAAAGTAATGAAAAATAACACAAACTGCTCACTTGATGCAAAAGACAATAAAGGGACATCACAAGGGCATAGACCACATTATCAGGCAAGCGGAAAACATGAAACGTTTATTAACTGAAGAAAATGTTTAAGATAAAAGTATTTGATGAAACAATTAACTGCAAAGCAAAACGACCATGTGTTAAGCAGAAAACAAGTGTGTGTGAAGCAAAACAAGTGTGTTTAAGGCAAAGTTGGGCATGTTCAGAATAAAATAAGCACAAGGAAAGTGTATTGGGCATAAAAAGGGCTTAAACGAGCAAAACGATTACAAAAATAAGAAAATAAAGGGCACATGAAGCAAAAGTAAAGCAAGGCAACTGCATGTGTTTTGGCAAACTGCTATATGTGGGCATAACTACGACTTCGTATTGTATCAAGGGCATAACTAAAGTTATTTGAAGTATCTCAGAGTGTGTAAAAATGCTTACAGTACGTGTTAATTACTGTGCATGTATTTCAAAGAGTTTGTTGTGTGCAAAGTGCAACTACTTCATATAATCCAGTCAAAGTACAACTATTTTGAAAAAGTTTCTCGTGCTGGGTGTGTCTGTTCTCAAAGTACCGCCATTACAAAGTGCTTCTTGTACTGTAGAGAATTGCCTAGTAAGGTATCGCCATTTTGGGGAAGTTTCAGTGTGCTGTATGCAGTTATTCACAGAGTACAAGTACTTTGAAAAGTTATTGAGTCTAAGGCAACAGATGATTGATTTATTCACATTATGCAGTTACTTGGCATGTTTCTTACACTGATAGGTATTTTCTTACAAAAGATGACATTACAAGGGTATTACAGTGCTTGCGAATTACTCAGTCACATTGTAAAATTCTCGAATGTTTCTCAATGTGACGACTTTAATAGGTGAGGGTGAATGACTATAACATTCCTGCCTTCATGAATAAAATTCTGAAAGTACAGCAGATAATGATAAATGAATTTAGCATTTTGTCTTTACTAATTAAAATTCCAAAAGCTTCAAAAAGCCCAAGAAGTTATTTCGCAAGGTCTAGTAAAATATGGAAAAGCCCAAGAAGTTTATTTCACAAAGTCCAGTTATTCAAAAGTACTACGAGTTTGTTTATTCGCATAATTCTGAAAAATCCAACAGTTATAAGTTCAGAGTACAAAGGCATTGAACAATTATTGGCATTAATTTTGGCATATGCGCATGTGTATATTTATGCTTATTTGCAAACCCCTTTACTGGCATGTGTTAATATGGCAGATGGATTTTGAAAACCCCTACCGCTTGTATTTGAATATTGCAGAGAAATGGAAAATATTTGAGCAAGAGTACGATATTTTCATATAAGCAGCTTATGCAGATAGAAATGCATGCACAAGGGCATTTATTTTGCTAAACCTAGCTGAGTCAGAGGCCATAGAAAGAGAGCATTCATTTGTGTATGCACAGCAGTATATGATGGAGAAGGTGCAGACCACCATGCTGTTGTACAAGCTGAATCAAGAGAAGACCCCAAGTGTTTGAAGCGCAAGTTCAGAGAAATGTGTAACCCCTAGATGAATATTACATTAGAAAGGTATTTGTTTTACACCAGAAATCAGAAGCCAGGGGAAACATTTGCAGCTTATATAACTGACTTGAGAAACAGAGCTAAAATGTGTCAGTTTGGTGATCTAAAAGATGAGCTGATAAAGGACAGGCTTGTATGTGGTATTAGCAGTGCTGCTGTGAGAAAGATCTTACTTCGTGACACTGATTTAACATTGAGCAAAGCTGTAGAGATTTGTCAGATCCATGAGATGACAGAAAAATACACAAGTATGCTTGCAAGTGGCAAGAGCATGGTTACAGTTGATTCTAGAGTGCATATAGATAATATGCAACACGTGGCAAACAAGAACAGACCTAAGCATGTGGCAGCTGCAGGATTTCCAAAGAAGCCATGCGGTTTTCCAGAAAGTTCCAAGAAAGGTGTAAGCTCCAACACCAGCTCAGTGCAACACAAGCGTGAATCAGCAAAACCCAAATCTAGCTTTATTGTTAACTGTCGCAATTGTGGTGCCAATCAGGAGTCTTAAAAGAAAAAAGTGCTTAGCATATTTTCAGCAAATTCAGCAGTGTAAAAAATGGAATCATTTCCAAACGTTTTGCAGATCAATTAAGCCTCACACAGTTGTAAAGGTAGGTCTCACAAAAAAAAAACAAGTTGATCAAGTAGACCTGAAGCAGTCAGCTTTCTTTTTAGATGGTGTGTCAGTGCTTGATGAAAGAGCTGATGCAGTGAACTTATTAACAAGAAGTGAAATATTTTGTACTGTCTGGATTAATGGAAAATCCACAGAGCTCAAGGTAGACATTGGCTCAAAGTGTAATGTTATATCAACAGACATATTTGCAAGAGTGAGAACTAACAAACAACTCAATGTAACCAGTAGTGTGAGACTTGTTGCTTATGGAGGTTAAGAAATTCAAACCGAAGGTTCAGTGATACTTTCATGTTATCTGGCTGAGAACTGTTGCAACTTGTTATACTACATAGTCTGAAGACAAATCTTTACTGGGTCTCAAAGATAGTTTAAGAATGAATCTACATTCTTTTGACAAAGAAGTTCATCATTTAAGTGCAGTTCTGAGTTCTAGTTTTTCAGAAGCCATTTTCTCAAAGTATGCTGATGTTTTCAATGATAAGTAAGGCAAACTTCCAGTTGTGTATTTCATGAAATTAGACTCAGAGATCATTCTAGTAGTCAGACCAGCAAGAAGAGCTCCAGTAGTGATGCAAGATGACATTAAAGCTCAGTTGGATAAAATGGTGCAGCAAGATGTGATTTGTCCAGTCACAGAACCAACAGAATGGGTGTCGTCCATGGTAGCTGCTCACAAAAAAGGCTCAGATGAAATCAGAATATGCATTGACCCAAGAGAAGTGAACAAAGCATTAAAAAGACCATATCATCCAATGCGCATAGTTGAAGACGTTGCAGCTCTAATACAAAATGCCACTATATTTTCTGTTTTGGATACAAAGAGTTCATTTTGCAAGTGATGCTAGATTGCACATCCTCATTTCTAACAACTTCTGGTACTCCATTTGGCAGATACAAATTCCTAAGGATGCCATTTGGAATAAATTCTGCAAGTGAAGTCTTTCAGTGTGCAATGGAGCAATTTTTTTAAGTTATCCATGTGCCATAATAGTAGATGATCTGTTGGTTGGAGACAGTGGTGAAGCAGCGCATGACAGAAACCTAAAGAAAGTTCTAGATAGAGCACGTGAAGTGGACTTAAAGTTCAATCCTCTGGAGTGCAAATTCAGACTTCCAGAAGTTACGAATGTATGTCATTTGTTTATGAGTACAGGCTTGAGACCTGATCCGACCAAACAAGCAGCTATTCTAGAGATGTCAGCACCAGATAATGTACAAACTTTGCAGCGTTTTCTGGGCATAGTCAATTACTTAGGCAAATTTATACCAGACTTCAGTGAGTTGACAGCATCTTTAAGAGAGTTAAAGGAAAACTCCACCCTAGAATTAAAAAAATATGTTTTTTTCAGTCTTTTTTTCCAGACCTATTTTAACACCTCATAATCACTCTAAGGGCTTTATTTGTATTTTTGGCATGTTTGCCACAACATGGCTACCAATGGGGCTTGATATAGCAACGTGATCTTCTTCTGCTCCAACCCTTTCTCTTTCCCATAAAGCATTTCAAGTCTTCTTTCTATGACTCATGCCAGACATAAGGAAGTCACTGTGAATTCCCGTGCCATTGACATATAATGGGAAATGTGTAACTCACTGTCAGTTTGTATTCCTTCTGCAAGAGGGCTGCTTCTTTTCTTTGGCTAATCACCCTCATTTATGTTTTGCTCAGATCACTTTTACACTATACTTTGAAGTTATCTAGCTGGAGTCACAGAAGTAGCTAAATTAGAGGCCTTTGTTCTAGGTGTTCTTTTGTAGTCCAACATGACTTGACAGTCCCCTCCCCCAACACTACTGCAAAGGTGTTAAAACTGTCACTGCAACAGTCAGCTCACAATTGAAAGGAAGGGACATCCAGTCTAAATTTCTTCCCCTCTGCCTGCAATAAGAGTTGTGTATTTATTTAATCACTTTGCCAGCAGTAGAAAGAAATATTTATATAAACACTTTCAATTTAATTTTTGCAAGCAGTTGTTGATTATTTCAGTGTGTTTTATTACTAGTAACTTTTGATTAAACCCAATTTCTGTATACAAGCCATTATTATGTTAACTTATTTTTGTGTCAGCATTTCCTTTTGTGGTACAGTTATCTTTTGACATGCTGTTTTGGTAATTTCCTGACATTCTACTCATCTCCACATTTTTAAAATTACAGCAAAACAGAAATGTGCAAACCTGACTTCATGATACTGGCTCAGTAAAAGAATGTACTGAAACCTCACTGTAGTCTACAGTCCATGTATTGAAACATTTTTTTTTTTGGGGGGGGGGGGGTTGTCCCTTACTAAATATTTTAGGGAATAAAATATCACTCACGCATACTCCACACTGCTTTGTATGGAATAGTCAGAGACTCAGATGTGCAGCTATTCAGGATGTGCAACATACTAGCTTTGGCAGGGAAAATGTTTTGTAAAGGAGAAAGGGGTTGGTTTGTTTTTTCTGTATTAAAATCTTTAGCAAAATGTAGAATCAGTGCATGACTGTTTTTGTTTGACTGAGTTGTTTGTAAGGTATACAAAGTAATAGTGGGAGGACCCCACAGCAAATGAGAATAGTAAATGTATGTGCACATACAGTAAAGGAAAAATTAACTCAAGGAAGTGCCTTGTGTCGAGGGCGGTACCCTCATGATTGAAAGGTAAGAGGTATGAGAGATGTTTTATTCTGTCAATGTATGAATGTATGAGAGAAAGCAAAAATGAAAATATAAGTTAAGAGTTCTAGATAAAGTTAAAACAAGTTCATGAGCCCACCGCATGATTAGGATGTAGATCGTAAACTGTGAAAACAAGTTCATGAGCCCACCGCATGATTAGGACATAGACTGTAAACTGTGAAAACAAATTCATGAGCCCACACCATGATTGGGTCGTACCTTATACAACAAGTTCATGTGCCCACAGCATTATTGGGATGTACCAAATCAAATACAGCAAGTGCTCTTACACTGGCAAGCTTTAAGACTTTGAGTCTTTATTAAGTGCCCCAAATCACTGTACAGAGTTTCAGGAAAAATGTAGAAAGGTTACTGAGGATAAGCGGTTAACTTTACAAATCAGGCAACTGGGAAACCTAAGCGGTTGAGGCAGAAGCAGAGGGAGGGGTAGAGAAATTGCTAGAACATTTAGCAAAAGTGCTAGCCGAGGGGAACAAGGTGCAGTTTCGTTGCCAACCACGAGCTGGCAGTGACTCTCCGGCTTCATCTAACACATCTTGCTTCAGTTGTGGGCCAACCACGAGCTGGCAGTGACTCTCTAGCTTCATCTAACACATCTTGCTTCAATTGTTGGCCAACCAGGAGCTGGCAGTGACCCTTGGGCTTCATCTAACACATCTTGCTTGAGTTGTGGACCAACCACGAGCTGGCAGTGACCCTCCGGCTTCATCTAACACATCTTGCTTCAGTTGTGGACCAACCACGAGCTGGCAGTGACCCTCCGGCTTCATCTAACACATCTTGCTTCAGTTGTGGAGAAGCAGCACATTGGCGAGGGGAATCCCCACACAGGCAAATGCAGAGAGTCCAAGATACTTGGACTGAATGACAACCAAATTAAAATAATGCAGTTTTTCCAAGACCACCGCCTCAGATTGGAGGGAGTCAAGAAGCTCCATACTGACTTAGTCAAGCAGATATTATGGAAGCAAATTTTAACCCTCTACTGCCAATAGATCAAAATGGACCCTACATTAAGATCAAAATAAATTAAAAGAAAAGCACCTATTCTGGTGGACACTGGAGGCACTAGGCCAGTGTAAAAATTACTTCAGATAGTCAGACACAGGTATCAGAGCATAAAGTAAAGGCAGTCAGAGTCACAAATACTATGGTTACGTATCCTGTTTTGGAACCCATCCCCATTTCTTTTGGTCTGATAGAAGAAAAGCATTATTTTCTTTTGAGTTCAACTGCACCAGTAAATCTGCTAGGAAGAGATTTGTTATGCAAGTGAGATTCTACTATTTACTGTTCCCCAGAAGCGCTGTTTGAAAGTGTTCTGAAAGAACCAGAAGGTGGAAGTTTGGGCAGTTTTAGCAGAAGGTGAGGAACACCCTGATGGAAGCATACACAGATGGAGAGTTACTACAGCAGTTACTTGCCAACTTGTAGTAAATAAAGCATACAAATGAACTAGGTATACTGAAATCAACAGAACCAGTAAAAATAAAATTAGACCCATCAAAACCTCTTCCTAGAGTGCCACAATATCCGCTAAAGCCCGAAGCAGAGCAGGGAATCAAACCTGTAAGTCAGTCTCTGATACAGCAAGGAATAATAATATCAGTTAAAAGCCCTGTTAACACTCCTATTTTTTTTTTCAGTTAAAAAGGCAGGAAAGGATACTTATAAATATGTACAAGACTTAACACCTGTAAATAAATGAGTATTGCCTACTTTTCCTGTTGATCCAAATCCACCACCAGTACTGCGTTGCATACCACCTACAGCTAGTTAGTATTCTCGCATACATTTATGTTCTGCATTCTTTTCTATACCTGTTCAACCTGAAAATCACTTTCTTTTTGCTTTTACTTATCAGGGACAGCAATATACCCCTACATGGTTTGCAAAAGGATATACTGAAAATCCTTCATTATTTTCTCAAAGTCAGAAAAAAGATTTGGAGAATGTGACATTTCCTGGTGGGATTGTGTTGGTACAATATGTAGATGGTTTACTAATAGCATAAAATTTCTTTCAGCAATGTCAGCAGGATACCTTGCATCATCAGAGTATCCTTGCAGAAAAGGGACACAAAGTGTCTAGAGAAAAACTACAATTGTCACCTCAGGTACATTGTCCTGGTCATTTAATATCAGAGGGTAGCAGGTTAGTGTTACCATCTCATATTCATACAATATCTAAGGCCCCACATACGATTTAGTCAGTGACAGCTTAGGTCTTTCCTATGTATGACAGGATACTGCAGACAGTGAATTCCTAACTACGCAGAAATTTCAAAACCTTGGACAAATCTTTTAAAGCAGCATACACCACAGACGCTCCTTTGCAATAGTGAAGAGGAAAATTAATTTCATAATTTTAAAGAAGCTTTAGCTACTGCCCCATCTTTAGGGTTACCCGACTATGATAAAACTTTTATTTTATTCTGTCATGAAAGAAATGGATTTGCTCAATGAGTATTTGCAAAAAAACATGGGGACAGTTATCGCCCATTAGCTTATTACTGCATGGAACTTGATTCTGTTGCAAAAGGTTTTCCACCCAGTTTAAGGGCAGTTGCTGCTGCTGCTGCCATTCTAGTTACTCTTGCACAATCACTGTTGCTTGGGCATGATCTCACAGTAGCTGTCCCTCATTCTGTATAATCACTTTTGCTTAAAATGAAAACTCAAGCATTATCGACTGCACATCTATATCGATTAGAACTTACACTTCTTTCTGATCCATCTATTTCTATGATCCACTGTCTTGTTCTAAATCATGCATCTCTGTTCCCTGCTGCTGATGATGGTGAAGCACATGATTGTGTGTGTGTAACTATTTGCTTTCTCCTAGGAAGGACTTCAAGGATACTCCTATACCCAATGCTGAACTGAACTTGTTTATGGATGGCTCATGTGGAAGAAATCAAAGAGACCAATTGACTCTGGGAATAGCCATTTGCACCAAAAAGACAATATTGTTGCAACAAAGATTAGAGGGTGTTCACTCTGCTCAGATAGCTGTGTTATTAGCTTTGCCAAATGTTGATGCATTAGCCAAAGACACGGTTCATAAGTTCAAAGGTAGGTATGAGGCTATCTGCCCGAGGGCATTTATAAGCCTAGCTAGAGTGTGTTGGCTTTCGCTGCCCCATTGATTAATTAACTGATCCTCTGTCAAGGAGAGCCAATGAAGTGATCCCAGGGGTGTATTTTCTGTTACCCATCCACTCGTCAAGGTTTCTCTTGAAGAGTGTTAGTGAGGGGCTCTGCCTAATGTAGTTTGGAATTTTGTTCCAAAGCATGGGGAGTCTCTGTGACAGGAATCTATCCCTCCAGCATGTTCTATTTATTGTTGTGGCGAGATTTAGCTCACTAGAGCGCGTGGCTCGCAGTGACTTGGATTTCTTTAGGTGGAGCATGTCCATCAATTCTGAGTTGGACATGGCTTTGTAAGTCAGGTAGAGATCACCTCTGAGTAAATGATATGCCACTGAGTACAGCCTGAGTTTTTTCAGTCGGGCTGCATAGGACATATGTTTGAGGCCAGTAATCCTCTTGGTGAGGAACTTTTGTGGTCTCTCTAGCTGTTGGAAGTGTCTTGTGAGGTACATCCCAAATGGGGCATTGTACTCTATGATGAGTCTGATGAGTGATGAGTAGAGGGGCACTATAACCTCTTTATTTCTAGATGCGATGTGAAGTGGAATAACCGTTGCTGTGCACCACTCTATGGGCATGTAGCCTGTGGAGAGGCTGAGGTTGAACAGTGTGTTTAGGTGGGGTGTTAGTCTGTTCTGTAGTTTGTGCAAGACACAGCCTGGGACACCATCTGTCCCCATTGATGCTGTGTTTTTGGCTTTTGAAAGGGCTATTTTCACCTGTGCATCTGTGATTTCCAGGACACTACATTTTTCTGGTATTGTTGTGGGCCCTTTTAGGGTGAGAGGGGGTGATGTTTGCAATGAATTTATCTGCCAGGATGTTGGCAATATCAGTAGGTTCAGTATATTTTGTGCTATTATGCACTAGTTCAGTGCATATCTGTGAGTTGCCATTTAGATTCTTAACATAGCTAAAGAAGGATTTGTGGTTATATTTGGCCAATTATTAGTTGACCAAAAGTTATATTTGGTGGCCAATATTTGTACAGATAGCAATTACTGATTTACTTTTGTCTGATCTCCCTTGTAGGTGATTCAGTAGCCTACCGTGTACCACACGTGGACCCCTCTCCCCCCAGACACCTCAGTCCCACATACTTTCTCTGTGAAAGTTGTATGTGACCTGCTCACCTAGCTACCTGCTGTCTCCCTTCCCACCACCAGGTGGCAGCACCTACTACCCAACCACTGGTGCATATCTATGTTACCTGGCGTCCCTCCTATTAAACTGATTAACTCACTTAAGAGCCTGTATTTCTTGTTTTTCTTCTCTGTACAGCAATCTGGCTTTTTTCTCCCCCTGAACAACACAAACTAACCCACTTCAAACAGCTCTTTAACTCATACAAAGTGCTTGTCCCTATCTGGTTCCATACCAACTATAACTGCTTACCTTTCTATACCAACAGCAGTTGCTGATACTTTTTTCTGTTGATCTCTCTTCTCTTTTCTTCCCCGCTCCGTTCGCTCTGTGGGTTCACTCCGCTCCCCTACCCTACCCCCAATTCCCACCCACCCCCACTACCTCTAGATTTATACCCATTTAGCCACACCTACATCCTCCACACCTACCAAACTCCACCCCTTTCTCTTCCTATCCCCTCCTCCATTTATTATCATACCCACATCACCATTCCCCCACCTAGTTACTCATCTCCTACATTTCTTATTAAAACCCCAACATGTCCATAAAATATCCATCCCTTTCAATTCAACTACTACTCCTTCTGAACCTTACCTTCATCTACCATCTTACCCAGCCTTATCTCTTCAACCACAATCTACTCCTACATACAACCTACCCTCTCCACACATCACACACCTATTATACCAGCTCCATCTCTCCTGAACCTTATCCCACTAACCACATCCTATGGTTTCATTACAAGCCAATCCTTCTCATAAAAACTCTACACACATTTACCACCCTATATCCTTCACTAATCTATCAACCCACACTTCTCAACCAAAAGAATTCAAATACCTCTACTACTTAACACAACTCCTAACTTCCATGCTGTTATCCGGTGATGTACATCCCAACCCAGGCCCAAACCACCCCTCCTCAATATCTAAATCCATCCTATTTGCATCTCTTAATGCACAAAGCGTAGCTAACAAAATTCCAAATCTACATGCCTGGCTATTTCACAACAAACCAGACATCCTAGCCATTTCTGAAACCTGGCTAAAACCACATATAAAAGATTCAGAGATAGTACCACCTAACTACTCTATCATCAGATCAGACAGAACCCATAAAAAGGGTGGTGGAGTAGCTCTACTCTACTCATCCTCCCTATGCATAACACCCTACGATAAAGCCATCCCCCAGTTCCACAATGCAGAAATAATACTGGCTCATCTCCAGCTAAACAAACACAAATATATATGCATTGCCTCTCTTTACATTCCCCCAGGAGAAAATATTCCAATACTCGAAGAAATCCTCTCCTGGCTTTCAGCTAACATCAATAATGAGACTATAATCATGGGAGATACCAATATTAACTGGTCCTCCATTCAACCCCCCCTCTCACTCCCTTAACATCAACCTATACAACTACTCTCAACTAGACCATGCAAAGACTTTACCAGTGGCAACATCCTAGACTGGATTCTTGTCTCCCACCCTCACTACTACCCAGATAGTGGTACCATACCTGACTCCCTCAGCGACCACCTTCCTATCTTCGCTAGACGTCTTCCTTGTCCCTTACAAGTCACTCTTAATTATATCACTACCCGATGTCATAGAAACTTTAACCCAGAAGCTTTTTCTGACACCCTAAAATCACTTAACTGGTACCCCTTAAAAACTCTACCCCTTGAAAATGCAGTCACTCACTTTAATACTACCTTCCTAAACCTTCTAGATACTCATGCTCCATTAAAAACCAAAAGAATAAAAAGGCAATCTACCCCCTGGTTAACTATAAACACCCTAACCACCATGCGACTTAGAGACAAAGCCTGGACACAATATCAAAAGAACAAATCTACATCTTCCCTCAATGAATACAAAACTCTTCGTAATTCAGTCAAAAAACTTATCTCTGCAGACCGTCATAACTACTTCACCCAACTTCAAAGCAACCTCAAAACCAACCCTCAAAAGTTCTGGTGAGGTATAACTACCCTCTTAAAACCCGGGAACACAGAAAACCCAATCCCTTACCCAAATATAGATGACACTGATCTTGCTACCCAATTCAATTCTTTCTTCATAGACTCTATTTCTAAACTTACCTCCTCTTTTTCAAATAACAATCATTCTCCTACATCCACTTCCCCTCAGACTTCTCCTCCTCCAACAGCTCCCACTTCTCCTCTTGCTTCTCCCACTCCAACTTCTCCCACTTCTCCTCAGGCTTCTCCACCTCCATCTTCTCCCACTTCTCCTCATGCTTCTCCTCCCCCAACTTCTCCCACTCATTCCCCACCCCCACCATTCTTCATCAAGCCTATTCCTACATCCACCATAAAAAAACTCCTGCAGAAACTAAAACCATGCACCAATGCCCCTGATAACATTCCCTCATACTTCCTCAGCATAGCTGCTGAAGCCATTGCCCTCCCTATCAGTATCCTAATTAACCGCTCGATCCAAGAAAGTATTGTTCCTCAAATCTGGAAAAAAGCCTACATTATTCCACTGCATAAAGGTGGAACCAATACTAATATTACCAACTTCCATCCCATCGCCATCCTTTCGCCCATTTCAAAAGTCCTAGAGAAATGTATCCATCTTCAACTCCTTCCCCATCTCCTAGACAACAATCTACTAACTCCTACAAAGCATGGATTCAGACCCCATCATAGTACTATGACTGCCCTCCTATCCTTCCTTGAAACTGTGAATAAAGCTAGAGATTCCGGCCTCACTGTATCTACCATCCTACTCGATCTCTCTAAAGCCTTCGACACTATCTCTCATAACCTACTTCTTACTAAGCTATCTAACCTAAACCTTTCTCCCTCTTCCCTCTGTTGGTTTTCTAGCTATCTCTCCAATAGGCAACAAGCCGTCAAATGGAAAAAAGCCACCTCCTCCTTCCTCAACACCCCCACAGGTGTCCCACAAGGTTCTATTTTGGGCCCCCTCCTCTTCAATATTTTCATTAATGACTTTTTCTGCTCTATCCCCCTTGCAAACATTATTCAATACGCAGATGACTCCACAATCATCTGTGCTGCCTCATCCATCCCAACTCTTTTAAAACTCACTCAAGATGCCTTCTCCACCACAGAACAATGGATGAAAGACAACCATCTTGCACTCAATGCTGCTGAAACTAAAGTTATGATATTTACCCCCTCCAAAACTACTAACCTTGATAGAAATTTATTCTCCATCACCAGCCAAAATAACACATCTCTTGAGCTGGTATCTGAAGCCAAACTGCTAGGGGTCCAAATCGATGACAAGCTCAAATTCAACTCCAATCTACTACTAAATATAAAAAAAAACACACCAAAAACTAGGCATGCTCTACCGTCACAATCGGTTCCTCACCTCAACTACCAAAATTACTCTCTCTCTACCACATTTCTCCTTCCCTCCCTTCTCTATGGTGCCCCTCTTCTAACAAACCTACAATCTTCTCTGAAAACCAAACTGTCCTCTTGTTACAATAAAATAGCCAGATTCGCCACCAGTAACAAATCATCTACCCATCACTGTGAACCTCTCCACAAACTCAACTGGCTAGAGCTTCCCAACTACCTCTCCTACACTCAGCTCACCTATGCACATAAACTCATATTCCAGCCATCCCTCTGTCCCTCTCTCTCTACTACCTTTAAAATGCATCAAACACAAAGACTTCTAAGATCTAACAATCAAAACCTCATAGAAGTTTATAGACCCCTACACCCTCCAGGACACAACCTCCTGTCCTTCTCACTAGCACACCTATGGAACTCCCTCCCCCCCTCAATTCGTACAATTGCTAGCCTCCCATACTTTAAAAAATCACTACACTCCCATCTAACATCCTCATGGGAATGCTGCTGTTCACACCCCTCATAATCTACTCTCTACTCCCAACACTTTTTCCTCCTTCCTTTTTCTCAATTCCCAGCTAGCAAATTCTTGCTTGCTTCTAGCATACAACTCCTTATTTGTACCTAGTAATTTTTAGTAAAATACAAAAAAAAAAAAAAAAAAAAAAGACATATATACTACTTCTAACTTTTAACCAGAAATTCTAGAATGTTTTTCTCTATAATCCTCATGTAAACTATGTGTGGAACATAATCTTCGTATAATCTGTATGTGGAACATAATCTCTGTACAATCTTTATGTGGAGCTTTTCTCCCCAGGACTCCATTGAAAACGGGTTCTTTAGGCCCAATGGACTATCCTGGTTAAACAACTGCAAATAAATAAATTATGCTTTTGGGATGGTACATGATTGTGGGCAACTTTGGAAAGCGAAAGGGTTTTTGACCTCTTCAGGAAAACAAATTAAAAATTCAGGGTACATAAAATCCTTGTTAAATGAACTTCTGCAATCAAGGAGTCTGTCTGTAATCAAATGTTGTCCACATCAAAAAGGCCAGTATGCTGTAAACTCCTACCTGTTGAAATGTGATCCTAAATCAGTGTCTTCCAGAGTGACATCATCAGACCACAACCATATGCGAACGTAGGCTAACAAATTTCTATAAAGCCAAGTACAGACTGTAAAGCAAATAGCAGTAGTAGCTTTCTAGGTCTTGTCCATAATGATGCCAAGGACATGTACACTGGCATATACACCAGGAGCACTGCATATACATCCGTAAAATTCTTATGAGTTAGATATTCATGACAGGACAGACAGTTAAAAAAAAAAAAAACATCAAACAAGCATGAACATTGAACATCAACATAAACAACTGAAATCAACCAAGAACTGAATTGCTGTCTAAGGGCAATAATGAACAAACCCACCTTTGGAAGGACACCCTTCCAAGGTGGATCAAGCAAAAAAGACATCCACCATAGTCATCTGAACAGAACAACAAATCAACATTATCATCTCATAGCTATCTGAGCAGTAAAGCATGGCCATAATCAGTCACATACATCACACAAGGTGAAGTAACATCTCTGGTTTCACAACCCCTCAGTAAAACTAATTCTGAACATACTGTCACTATCCACAAAAGGAAAACACTATAAATACTGTATAAAAAATAGGTAATTAGTAAGCCACACAAAAAGTAAAATTCTTAAAAAGTAGCAATTTAATAAAAAAAAAAGGCTGCACTAACCTCTTCTCCAGCCTTCCCTTATGACTATGAGTTCCACAACTGAGCAGAGTTCTATAGACAGCGACACACATATTTTATAAAACAGGATAGCCACCCCAAACAATTAAGCCAAGCCTTGTCTCTCCACATGATGCACCTAGACAATATCTGACTTTACTACTTTGTACTTAATTCATGAATAGATTACACTAGTTAACGCATTCAGATAAATGCATACACTGAAATGCATAAGACATCTTAAGCAACTCAGCATTTAAAACTCTCATTCAATGAAATGAAAGTCAATACCAAGCCAGAAACCAACGCACTTAGCACCTCATCAAGTTGGATATGACAATTTTCACCTCTGCTGGCACCCATTGTTTAATCCTGTACGTCCAAGATCACAAACATTTAACAGAAATACAAGGATGACTGTAGCAATTTTAGAACAATTAACATGCAAACCAAGTATCTGAGGCTTCTCTTACCACAAACTGAGAATTGTGTGGCTATGTTTATATATTTAATCAATGTTTTAATGAATGTAACAAAATTTAAGAAACTTAATTTTCAGTGGAGATTGACATCTTCAGCAAATGATAATAAAGCTATGTACAGAGTTGTAAGAGCCCTATTCATAGGCTTGTAACACTTACAACAGATGTGAGAAAAACAATTTCAGTGAAAATCAGGGGAACCACAAATATCAGTTGCCCAAGAGGACAGTTGAGAAACAGAGGTTGGCATGAGATGAAACACATTCATTTTAATGGTGTGCTCCCCCCGCAAGAACCAAAACCTATAAATGTATGAGTTGGGTCAAGCTTACAGATACTGACATCTCAAGAGGGCTGAAACACAAAAAGCAAAAACTACATTACAGCATTTTGAGTGATATACCTTTTTTGTTGTAGTCATGTAAACATGTTATAGTTATTAAATGCACTCACTAGTGCACATACTGTCTAAAAATACCATGCATATACATTTTGTCGAAGTTTTTTTTTTGCAAAAGATCCCAGCCTTCAGTGCAGACAAGACAGCACATACTCCTTCTCCACTCCCACATGCTGCAAGTCCATGCAGATCACCCAAGAGTCACCAAGAAAGAAGGCCTAAGCATGTTATTCCCACTAGCTCTGCTTCAATACAAGGATGTGACTTAGTCATATGTCCTAGGCTCACAGGAGTTGTAAATCAATTCGCTGCAAGGACATTTCCCCTTTGCCATTACCCACCCTTAAGCCTTTCCACCCTTTTAAAGAAGGGCCAGGCCAGTCGTGCCAGGGACTCAATTTATGAACACCCAACCAGTTATCCTTTTTAAAGGCAGAGTGTTTGTCACACTATTTAACTTGCACAGTTAGTTTGTTCTATAGAAGTAGATAAGCACTATGTTGTAAATCTGCACATACACACATACACTAACCCATGCTACCTCCTTCTATTATATGATGTTTTCTTCCTCAAAACACTCCCACTCTCCCGATAACTACACGACCCTATGCAACAAGGTTCTCAAAAATCTCATCATCCCTTTTCATCTACAATACTGTATTAACTCATAAATTCAAACTTATCCCCTGCAATACCAAACAAAAACTAACTCCCAATTCTACACCAAAGTCCATTAGTAAATCCAGCTACTTCATACCCACTCTAATAACCTCCTACTTTTATCTCAAAGTAGCGATATTCACCAAAATCCAGTCCCTTCCATCTCCCCAAACACAAACCTCACCTCCTCCCCGTGTACTAACAAATCTCCCACTCCTTTCTCATACACACCCACAAATACCAGAAACCTTACTATGAAAGCAATCAATATAAGAAGTATCTATAATAAAATTACTGAATTTCATGCTTGGCTCTCGCAACATACCCAAGATATAGTAGCTGTCACAGAAACATGACTAAAACCACATATAGTTGACAATGAAATAATTCCAAATGGCTACAACATTCCCTGAAAATATAGAACCATTAGAAAAGGTGGTGGCGTAGCTCCTATTTATTGCAACTCTTTAACCATTACAACATTTCCCAAACCTATCCAACTTTCTATTAGGGTTACTAAAAATAAACATTAATAAAAATGTATGCATAGGAGTAATCCACATTCCAACAGGACATAACATACCTAAACTAGAAAACTTTCTAGCATGGACTACCCAAAATGTAGAAAGCAAAACTATTATTTTAGGAGATACCAACATAAATTGGCAGAACCTAACATCCAAAACACCTGAAAATTGTATTAACTTCTATAGGTTCACACAACTGGTCACATCCTTCACACGAATACTAAACAATCAGCCAGAATCAACCTTAGATTTGATCCCAGTTTCAGACCCACAAAAGTATTTTAACACTGGTACCCTCTCCAATATTCTCAATGACCATCTACCTATCTTCCCACATAGAACACATACACAGGTTCCAAAACCCCACTCATATAGAGCAGCCAAACACCTAACAAATTTTAACCTTATAACATTCAACAATTGGACTCCACTGAAATCTTTACCATTAGGAAAAGCAGTACACTGCTTTAATAATACCTTCCTTAAGATCATAAATATGTGAGCCCTACTCCAATATAGAAGAATAAAGAATTTAGAAGAATAAAAAACAGTCATGCTACCTGGTTTACTAAACCAACTAAAAAATGATTCGATCAAGGGACTAAGCCTAGAAAGAATGGCAGAAAAAACAAAACTCTCGCAAATGAAATTAAGTTCATTTTCGCAATGCAGCAAAAAACTAGTCAAAATGATAAGAAAAACTACTTTTCACAACAATTATTGAGTTCAAGAAACACCCCCCCCCCAAAAAAAAAATTTGGAAATCAGTCTCTTCACTCCTTAACCCTGGTACAATACAAAACCCATCACCTTTTCCAGATAAAGACACACAACAAATAGCCCACATTTTCAACTCCCACTTTATTGATAGCATTGCTACACTTGTCAAGGAACCTCACCCAAAACCAAAGAATTCCAAAATAATAAGATAAACACCTCTAACTCAACTCCTAATGGCTACAGGACACACCCCACTTTCCACAATAATTTAAATGACAGCACCCCAACAATCCAAACTTTCAACCTAAAACCTGTGCCCACCTCTCTCATTCTCAAACTATTAAACCGATTAAGACCAAGCTCCTTATCTACAGACAATCTCCCCTCCGAATATTTGAAACTTGGTGCCAAAGCAATAACTTATCTTATCAGAATCCTACCCGATTGGTCTATCTCAGAGTCTAAAATCCCTTAGATCTGGAAAAAAATCCATTATAACCCTATTGCATAATTCTCTCCCCCATTATCTAAAATACTAAAGAAATGTATACATCAATTACTAAAATACCTCTGTGATAACAATCTACTTGCCCACACCCAACATGGATTCCATCCAGCACACAGTGCTATAACAGTCCTATTCTCTTTTACTGATGCTGTGGACAAGGATTTGGACACTGGTCTATTAACATCAGTGCTCTTACTGGAACTGTCAAAAGCATTCGACACAGTATCACACATTAAACTTCTTCAGCAGCTTGCAGCTCTAGGATGCTCCCAACATACCCTTAATTGGTTCTCTAGCTACCTGAATAACAGACAACAATCACTAAGATGGCAAAGCAAGCAATCTAGTTACACAATCAATAAAACAGGTGTTCCACAAAGGTCTATACTAGGACCCTGCTTTTTAACGTGTTCATAAATAATCTTCACTCTGTCTCTCTACAGAGCTCACTAATCCAATATGCTGATGATTTCACAATCATATCCTCCTCCAATAACTCCTCCAACCTTCAAAAAAATAACACAAAAGTCTTTTACTAACATAGAATCGTGGTTAAATAAATCCCAAGAAATCCAAACTATTAGATACATTTCTCTTATAAACCACCTCTACATGATTTTAAGATTTATTCCCTCAATAGGACTGAAATTGAAGTAGTAAAGTCAGCAAAACTATTAGATATTACTGTCAATGACAAGCTATCCTATGAGCAACATATTCTAAATGCTATAAAAAAAAAAAAAAAAAACATTTAAACTTGGTAAACTACACCAGAAATTATACACGGATACCCCCACAAAAATAAAAGTGGTCAATACCCTCCTGCTCCCATCCCCCCTCTATGGTTCCCCCATTTTTACTAATCTGTACACATCACTAACCAACTACAATCATGTCATTATAAAATAGCAAAATTCACTAGCAACTAATTAGCAATCAAGGAACTAAAATGGCTTGAATTCTCTCACTTCCTTCAAGATACCCAGCTAACACTAGCCCATAAAGTAATATACAGTAAAGAAAAGTTCCCATCTCTCCACTCAATCTTACAATTCTACACCCCCACCAGAAAACTTCGATCCACTATCAAACTACTCCTAAGCATTTACAAAGCCCATAAAAGGGCTAGACAAAGCTTATACTCACATACCACCTCTAAACTCTGGAACACTCTACCCACCCACTATCACTCAATTAGATTCCTTAACTTCAAACTCACCCTAAAAAATCACTTCCTTAATAAACTCTTAATAAACTGACATGGCCCTGCTCACAAAATCATAGACCTCCTTAAGTTATATTTAAAACCTGAAAATATTTGACACCCTTCATTTATAAGTTAATCCTTTGTGAATTAGACCGCTTTCATACTTGTCAAAACTCCATTTCTGCACATCCTTGGCCTTTGTGTCGATTTCACTGATAAAACCTGTTTTTGTTTTTTCCTTTCCTTTTTTACAAATATTGTACCCATTTGTCTTTTCTTCATATCTGCAGTCACCCAAAAATATCGTATGTGCACTACTAAAAACCAACTTAACTATGTACTTCTTGCAACTTATGCTAATTCCTAAAAAATGTACTATCATTATTTAGAAAAGTTGTAATAAGTCCAGTTTATGCATTTTTGATTGCTTATACATGTTCATATATTTCTGATTGCTATAACTGGAGCGTTTCTCCCCGGACCTCCAATGAAAATGGGTTTTCAACCCAGTGGACTTTCCCGTTTAACAAACGACAATAAATAATATATTATAATATTATATAATATAACTACACACACACACACACACACACACACACACACACACACACACACACACACACACACACACACACACACACACTTCGGAAATGCACCACCACATACTGTATGCCTAACAAACACTGGTTTCAAGTATTTTGACAAGCACTAAATTAACTTGTGTTTGCTATTTTATAATACTTTGTGTATTTCAATTAAGAGGTGGACATTCATTTTTAGGGGAATGTTTGTTCTGTATTTCTGCATCCTCTGACAGATAACCTGATCATGACGAGTTGACATGAGCTTTATTAAAAAAAAAGTTAGAAAAGAAGAAGAAAAAAAAGAGGCTTCCATGTTTAGAAACTGAACACATGACAGCTTTGGAAGTCTTCATCTGCCCTGATGTTTTTTGCATCTACTCTCATTTTTGGGGAATGACATGGAACTGCTGTCTGCACTATAGCCCCAAAGCAAAGGCTGAGGGTGTTCATTGACAATGGTTTACTCCAGTAACATCCATATATTGATCTGGATATGGTAACATCCCCATGAAAGACTGTGTATGTAGGTAGAGAGGGGCTGTCCGGGATATGTAGACTGTATGTCCCCTGTAAACCATTAAACGTTACATGGGTCCCTGTGACAGTGTACCTGAAATGGCAGGTAGACCCCAGCTTTAGCAATAGAGACTGCAATTATAAGGCTGCTATGGTGAATATATTTGAGGTCTAAAGGGTTAGATTGGGTAAAAATCAAGTAGTGATAAAAATAGTGGCAAGGCCGTTACATAAGTTCCTTAATTTATTCTATGTAATGCTGCATTCCTTTTGTCAGTATACTATATAGGCTGTGCAGATCTATGTCAAATTACTGATTCAGAGCTTGATGAGTGATAGCTCATGCAGAAACAGCCAGCAAAACAACATGCATCAGAAATGTCTGGCACAAAATAACCTCCAGTTAAAAATATACCCCAACAACATTTAAGGAAGAAAAAATGAGATTATAATGTTTTCCAGGGGTGCAAGCCCTCATGTATGCCCAGTGTGACTCCAAGATTAAACACTTATAAAGAAAGCTAAACTGTCTAAATTCTGTTCTTTAGACACTTTTCCCCTACTCCATGACTTCATGACATAGCGAATGTAGGACTTCTGAGGAACATGAACTGAGACTGGAGGTTTTTAATGTGTGGTTCTCATAGAGTCATCCCTTAATATAAAGACCTGCTCCCAGATGTTCATGTGTTTTTGACATGACTTCAAAAATATATTGCATACACATGTCATCTTCTCATCAATATATACCTAAGAGACTAATTGGGGGCTTATACCTATATAGGCCAGTTCCTATACAATGCACAATTCTTCTTTCCTCTGACTAATCACTGTGGTTTGTTTGACTTGTCTAATTAAAGCATTCACACATTTTAAGCATTCAGCATGATGTGATGCACACATAACTGATAAAAAAAATGTTTTTAATTAGAATTTGTTTTTTTAGCAGTTGTACATACATACCTACCATCTACTTTATCCTAGAAACATCTAAAGCTAAATGTAACCTTTTCAAAATAATTAAAACTCAACTGATATAGCTGAAGTCATGAGGCTGTATGTTTAAAGTGCTAAAATGTTTTTCTTTTCTGATTATACAAGCACATAATCACAAGTGTTTTGCCAGTGCCACTAGTTAAATATCCACATCACTCCCATAGCTTCAGTATTGCTAGGATATAGACTCATTCACTACGCCATATAAACAGCACTACATTGTAGTCGCAAATATGGGTTTGTAGCAAAACAGCTAAAAAAAAAAAAAGAAAGAAAGAAAGAAAATGGACTTCACAGTAATGAGCCATTGGGAAATGACTGGCTTATTACAGTGAAATGTGCATCCCCCTGCTCTGTCTTTTAAGGCAGCACCCACTCAGCAGAATCTGAAAAGAAAAAAAACAAAACAAAACAGACGTCAGTAATAAGCCGATCGATAGATTGTAAACGATCGACTTATTAGAGTCAGATCTACACAATTTAAGGGAGATATTAAATAATAATTGTTTACTCAAAAAAACCTCTTATACCACTAGTGTGGGAACATTTAGATGTGGCTCTTGCAGTCTCTGTGATAGAGTAGTTAATGTCAGGTCTATTAATAACATTAACCATACCCCCAGGCACTATTTTAATTGTAAATCTACTGGAGTTGTGTATGCACTTACTTGTAGTTGTAATAACATTTGGTATATTGGACAAACGAAAAGAATGGTTAGAGTTAGGATTTTAGAACACTTAAGGGACATTCGGAATTTAAATCTATTTAGCCCCGTAGCTAAACATTTTTTTGAAACTCATGAGGGGAAGTCTGAAAGTTTAAAATATGGTGTTTTGGGTAAGCCTTTTACTTGTAGGGGTGATAACATTTCTGATAGGTTATTAGAGTTGGAAACTAGGATGATTTTGAAGTTTAACACTCTGAAACCTTTTGGTTTGAACTTAGAATTGGGCATTTGATGAAACTTAACCAGTTTATTTCATTGATAGCATTTAAAGTAATTTATTATGTTTATATTCATTTTTCATATATAAATTTATTAACAATATATTTATAATAATATATATAAAAATGTATATATTTACTGAGATGAATATTCACTCATAAGGAAATTATTATAAGGTCACTTTAAAAAGTATATATGTTTCTCCTTTTTTGGAATTTATTAGTAAATTGATTAATTGATTGTTTGATTATTTACTATAAAAACTGCTACTGCGTAGCAATTAGTTGTGATCCTTGAAGGCGAATTGCCGAGGTACCAGGTCGTTTACATTAAAGGAGAATTGGAGAAGTACTGGCTGTTTGGTGTGTTACTCAGATCTACACCCCCTGCTCTGCCCAGCACCATAACCCCTCAGAAGAATCTGAAAAAAAAAACGGACTTCAGTAATAAGCCGATCGATAGATTGTAAACGATCGACTTATTACAGTCAGATCTACAACCCCTACTCTGCCCAGTACCATAACCCCTCAGAAGAATCTGAAAAAAAAAACGGACTTCAGTAATAAGCCGATCGATAGATTGTAAGCGATTGGCTTATTACAGTCAGAGCTACATCCCCCTGCTCTGTCCAGCACCATAACCCCTCAGATGAATCTGAAAAAAAAAACGGACTTCAGTAATAAGCCGAGCGATAAATTGTAAACGATCGGCTTATTACAGTCAGATCTACATCCCCCTGCCCTGTCCAGCACCATAACCCCTCAGAAGAATCTGAAAAAAAAAAACGGACTTCAGTAATAAGCCGATTGATACATTGTAAGCGATCAGCTTATTACATTTAGATCTACATCCCCCTGCTCTGTCCTTAAAGGGAAGAACTAAAAAAACGTTTCTTTTGCTGGCACCCTAAGTAGCTGGCCAGATGCATGACACACACCCGTCTCTCATACACATAGACATGCAGGCATTCTGCACACACCCACACCTTACTTATTCCCTTATGCATCTGTAACTCACACACAAGCATACACAGCCTTTTCTGCATTCACACAGACATACACACTGCTATCACGCACACACTGTACATTTTCTCATATACTGGTAGCTCTTGTTCAGGCACACACATTCACCCTAACTTCTGCATTCAAAAACACACACATTCTGCTTTTATGGACACAGCCTTTTCTGCATTCACACAGACATACATACTGCTTTGAGACACGCATTCACTCGCACGCATGCAGACAGATGCACTCATACACATACATGCAGGCACTGCAGCAGGATAGTTGGAGACCGATAGCGTACAACAAAGCATGCTTTTGAGTAACAACGCATTAGATACTGATACCTGGAAATTATTAATAATACATTTGCAGCTCAATGATAAGGCAGAAGAGGAGGACAAAAGCAGAAAAATTAAAGTTTTAAACTTTTGCGGCAGAATTGTGGTTAGATAGTTGTATGCAGTCCAGATACTGAAATCAACTTACGGAAACAACTGTTGCTAATTCTGTATGTTCCTGATGGACTTTGCCTGCTGTCTTGCTGGAGAAATTATTTGATCCAATGCTGTTTTCAATCTGGATGGAAACACTGAGGGGAGTAGAGTTCCACAACAAGTTTTGCAGTACTTTAAGCGGGTGGGGCTACATAATGGTGATGTCACCGTGTGGGAGGATCAGCATGAGAGTGGACTACTGATTTGAGTATGTCGAAGGTACGTCAGGAAGGTGGAGACCAACTCCCCCTGAAAGCATGCGATACCAAAAAATGGGGGATGGGCTTTCCTGCACTACGCTACTGTAAGGCAGAAATGTAGAAGTGACAAACTTCTTTGTATGTTCTGGTAACTGCTGATGGCTGGGATGGGTTTACAGGGAAAGAAAAAGACTTGCAATCAAGTTAAATTGTTGTTGAGCCCGGAGTTTTCCTTTAACAAGAAAAAATGTTGCATGGTCATGGTTAGAACATCATCAAAAGGCATTTGAAGACCTTAAGCAGAAAATTGCCACCCCACCTACGTTAAGATACTATGATGTGAACAAACCAGTTAT
Source organism: Protopterus annectens (assembly GCF_019279795.1). Lineage (NCBI taxonomy): Eukaryota > Metazoa > Chordata > Ceratodontiformes > Protopteridae > Protopterus > Protopterus annectens. Next base: position 1,083,053,323 of record NC_056739.1, on the reverse strand, counting down.
TCTTTCCTGTGATGCTTCAAAATTTGGTTTAGGTGCAGTTATAATTCAGGAGGGCAGACCAGTAGCTTATGCATCTAGAACACTAATGCAAACTTGAGATGCAGTATGCTCAAATTGAGAAAGAACTGTTGGCAATAGTATTTGCATGCTCCAAGTTTCATGATTATATTTAGGGTCGAGCTGCTCAGATTGAAACTGATCATCAACCTTTATTTACTATTCTAAAGAAGCCTATGCATTCTGCTCCAGCGAGATTACAAAGAGTGATGCTCAAATTGCGAAAGTATAATTTCAAATTGGTCTACACTAAAGGTAAATTTCTTTATCTGGCTGATAACTTATCCATATCTCCAAGACTTACAACATAACAGCTTGATGGAGAGAATTTTGACTTTGATGTGATGTTGGGTGTGTAATTTTTCCAGCACTAGACTTGATGAGTTAAGAGAGCATACTCTGACTGATCCAATTTCAGTACATCCAGATTTTACATCGTGGTCACCAAGGAACTACATCTACTAAGATAAGAGCACGAGAATTAGTGTTTTGGCCTTCATTATCGAAAGACATTGATAGAGTTCTTTCTACTTGTTCAGTACGTAATAGTACCAGATCACATTTTCAAAGAGAACTGCTTCAGCTAAGTCCAATTCCTGAACTACGTCAGTCTACTGTAGTAACTGACATCGTTGAGTGGAACAATCAACACTACTTAGTTTTGGTAGACTCTTATTCAGATTGGTTCTTAATTGATCTACTACCAAACTTAACCTCAGCTGCTGTAATTACTAAGTAAAAATGTCATTTCTCAGTTCATGATAGTCCACACAAACTTTTGTTCTGACAATGGTACTCAATTTACTAGCCAGTTGTTTTAGAAATTTGCAAAAAAATGGGAATTTGTACATATGCTACTAGTCCTGAATGTCCTCAATCCAGTGCTCTAGCCGAAAGAACAGTACATAGTGGAAAGCAATTACTTGAAAGGTCAAAGTGTGACAATATAGATATATTGTTGAATTTGCTTAATCTCAGAAATATACCCTATTCTTGGCTCATCTGCTCAAAGACTACTTTCCAGGTAAACTAGAACTACACTACCTATGTATTCAAGTTTGTTGCAGCCTAAGTTGAAGCACATTAAAACCATCAAGGCTCAACTGTTTAAGAAGCATAATATCCAGAAATCTAGTTACGACCGATCGAGCAGACTACTTCGGCCATTGAGGGAAGGAGAGACAGTATGAATTCAGACAACAAAAGGTTTTTATTGAATAGGACAGATTACAGGCATTTGTGCTGAGATCTTATTTGGTAAATTCTGAAGGAATGGAGTATAGGAGGAATCGCAAATATCTTTTTCCTGTACCAGAATCATCATCATCATTGCAATCACAACATTGTATCTGTGATGCAAGCTCTAAATCAGTGAATAAGTCAGGTACTGTTTCCAGACCAGAATGTGTTCAAAAGTCTGATTCTGTTTCAGAAAGTGATTTGAACATTCCAAGGTCAACCATTTTGCAGAAACTGTCCCAGTTGCTAAATCTAATTCCAAATTTTATGTCACACGATATGGACGAATATCTAAACCAAGTGTGAAATATGCAGTAATGTGGACTTGATTGTACATATCTATATGTCTAGTATTGTATAATGCATGTCTATGGATTACCTGTGATTTATGCATGCTAAACAGTCTCATAGCAATTGTATGGTCTATTTCTCAAAGATGGAGGATGTAGATCAAAGTGTAAAGTGTGTGTCCTTGTATCTTTAAGAAGCATGCAGGGCTGTAATGTGCACTTGTATAACCCGCACACATGCACAACCTTAGTGCCATTTTGTAGAAGCAGCTAAGGAGTAAGCATGCATGATCAGAGTCACTAATTGTATACAAGTTACTTAAGTTAGTGTCAATAGTCAACAGTAGTAATGCCTTTGTATATAATAAAGCTGCTTAAACAGAACCCACGAAGATTCATTTATTCGTGTCCTAACACAAAAGTGACAACGACTATATTTCCAGCCTTGATCAAATGCTGGGTTGGGAAATTTGCTGATGATGCCAAAGTCGCATGGTCTGTTATGTCAATTAGTAATCAATATGAGATTCACCACTATTTAAATACATCATTTGAATGGGCACAATCTATTGGAAAGTATTTTAATTAGTCTACATGCAGAATCATGCATGAGGGTAGGCAAAACTTAGGTTACCTAAATTGTATGAAAAATTCAATTATTTAGGATGCTCTGCTATGATAATCTAGGTATTGTTATTGATAACAAATGTAGTTTCGAAGAACAGGTGAATAAAATTTTAAGAAATATATATTTAGTAATTTGAATGTTATTAAGAACTGTTTCTTTAAGGACCTCCAAAATGATTGCACACTAATCAGCAGCTTAATTTCAGCTTTCCTAGTGTGAAAATTGAGGCCGAGGAAAAAAGGAGTCCCATTGAAACTCTTATTTCTGTAAAATTCAGTTACTGGCTAGTGCATGCACCACCTGGACATCAGAAAAGAAGACCTTTGGAAAAGTGAAGAAAAAAGTATTTAATGGGAAGGATCCTGAAGCTGTTCAGCAAAATGCGTTAATGCTTCAGCTTTGATTCAAGAGATGGCTTCCAGTAAATTTAAATAAAAATAAAATAAAATGTACTCAGAGGAGATTAAAATAAATGAAACATTAAAGGAATCATCAACTCAAATAAAATGCTGGGAAAACTTTGAAACTTTAGCTAGCTATTGAAATAAACTTGATAAAACTGCAAAAAATCAGAAGTTGAAATGAAGAAAAGGATGGCTGAGTATGAATCTTTACAAGAAGAGCTGGTTCAAAAAGTAATAGCACTAGAAAACAGAGCACACAGAGAAGACATGAGATTTTCTGCTGAACCAGAAAAACTGGAAGGAATGGACTATACTAATTTTATGACAGCACAAATAAGAATCTTGATGGGTATGCCACAGCAAGATTTGTTAATTGAAAAGGCACATCAAGTGTATACTTCATACCTGGTCATGAGAAAGCAGCCAATACCTATATCAGAAAAGATGTAACTATACCAGCAGAAAGACCTGATCTTGACAAAACTGTGGAAGAACAGAAAAGTATAAAAAATGAAGACAGCAGAGTGTTTGTGGAACATGATTCACTGTACACCAGGCAGAAGAGAATCAAAGTTATCCCAGCAGTCAGAGAATGTTAAGAGGTGGGTGTGAGATTTCAGCTGCTGTATCTTGCTGTCTTCAGAGGATTTTTTCCTTGTGGATCAAACATATTTTTGGTGCAGAATAGGTTAAGGGGAAATAAAACATTTATCCAACAAAAAGTGAGGCAGCAAACCGACGGAGACTCTGCTTCTCATTTTTCTGACAATAAAGTTCATAGAAAGACTTTACCAATGACACCTTTTCCAATGTTCCAAAGGAAAATGCTTGTGAGACAGAATAAAAGTACAGGGATTGATTGGAATAATCAGGAGTACCTTGGACTTGAGCCACTACTATTATCCAAATGGTAGTCTGACCAAGAGCAAGGCTATTTAGTAGTTTCCTGTACAGTGTCACCAAATACATATGCAAGTACTCTGAGAGCTGAAACATGTCTCACAGATACCAGTCACCAAGACAAGTTTAAATATATTTAATAATAAATAAAATAACAAGACAATACTCAGTAAATCAACACTGTTAAGTTGAGTTCAGCATCACAGGAAGTATTTAAAACAACATTGCAGGACAGTCTCAAATAAATACAGAAAACATCTAAACTAATCTTTACTATATTCCTAACTGAATCTAGAAAGAGTTACTATGCCCTAGAAACTTGCAGCAAGGCAAGTGCAGAAGGTGGTGATGACTGGATGTTCTTGTTAGGTCCAAGACAAAATATAAAATGTCCTGTCTCTCTCTGAGATAGTTCTTAAATTAATATCAAATATTAGTGTTGGGTTATCTTGGATGACATCACTTTTTGTCACCTGACTTCAGTTCCCAGGCTAAACCCCCTTTTGTCAGATACTAACAGAATTTAACATCTCTGTGAAAAATACATATCTCTCAGATGTTTGCTGAGAGCTGTGCAGCTGCTAGGAATCCATAAAGCAATAAAACACTTCTGCTTCTCAAACCTAATAATTACTACTCTTCCAAGACAATACAAAAAACATCTAGCTCTAGACATTGTGTCTGCTGTTGCACTGAAACTGAGATAACTTTTATAGCACAATCGTAAAACAATTTAATTTTAACTTATCTTCTTGAAGTTTTGTAAGTTAACCCTCCATTTGGGAAAAACAAAACACCCACAAATTGCCACATAGGTGGCAGCCCCCTTAATACAGAAGAGGTAATAAGAGATCCGGGGACCCAGGTAGATAGTAATCTCTCCTTTGACAATCATATTGCCAAAGTAATTAGGAAATCCTTCTATGTGGCCCATCTAATTACTAAAGGGTTCGCATCTAGGAATAAAGAGGTTATAGTACCCCTCTACTCGTCACTCATTAGACCCATCATAGAGTAAATGCCCCATTTAGGATGTACCTCACAAGACACTTCCAACAGCTGGAAAGACCACAAAAGTACCTCACCAAGAGGATTACTGGCCTCAAACATATGTCCTATGCAGCCCGACTGAAAAAACTCCGGCTGTACTCAGTGGCATATCGCTTACTCAGAGGTGATCTCTGCATGACTTACAAAGCCATGCCCAACTCAGAATTGGTGGACATGCTCCACCTAAAGAAATCCAAGTCAGTGCAAGCCATGCGCTCTAGTGAGCTAAACATCGCCACAACAATAAATAGAATATGCTGGCGGGATAGATTCCTGTCACAGAGACTCCCCATGCTTTGGAACAAAATTCCAAATTACATCAGGCAGAGCCCCTCAGTAACATTCTTCAAGAGCAACCTTGATGAGTGGATGGGTAACAGAAAATACACCCCTGGGATTACTTCATTGGCTCTGCTTGACAGAGAATCAGTTAATTGATCAATGGGGCGGCGAAGGCCGACACACTCTGGCTAGGCTTATAAATGCCCTCGGGCAGATAGCCTAGTACCTACCTATGAACCTATGAACCTATGTTCTAGTTTCTACTGTTAAAACATATACATTTGCACAGGTATATAGTTTATATATATTTCTGTTCTTTTCCAGTAGGGTACCCTGTAGACACATCCTTGAAGCTACAAACCTACTGTACAAACCTTGTTCAACACACACTGCTGTACCAGTAGTTTAATATACACATAACATATAGTTCTAATACATTTGGTTACACAAGCAATTGTGTCATGCTGGTATTCACAAATGACATGTAGCTATTTACAACATTCCAGATAGCTGGACTGGCAGTGTCCCCTTTTGTTACATTTCTATATAAATCATATTAATATTCTCAAATGACATATAATTATTTACAAAATTCCAGCTAGCTGGCTGGCAGTATTTCCCTTGTGTCACAGAAACCATGAAAAATGCTAAGTTGCTTGCATCTCTAAAGATATTGGCTTATTTTCTTTTCCATTAGCAAATGTTCTAAGTGAAAGACAAGAACTCTGCAGCTGAAGATGTTTAACCAGTGGAATTTTGTCCATTCTCTTCTGAGTGAAATTTATAAACACTAAAACAATATACAGACTCTAATAGACAAATGAAATAAACTTGCATTCACAATATAAGAGAAGTTATCTATAATCAAGATGATTACCTTACCAAAAATCTTATATATTATACAATGACTATCATTAGCCCCCCCCCCCCTCCACACACACACACACATACATAAAAAGTTGTATTAAAGAATTTAACAGTTTAATTTTGAGATTTCTCTGGTATCTCTACAAACCAAGAATTGCTTTAGACCTTCATATGAGTGACTGGGCAGCAGGAAGGATTGGGCTACCAGATCTAGAATTATATTCATTATCATCAATTATAAAAGCAATATATATTTGGATTAATAACACTTGCACAGCTAGGAGGAAAGAGTTTTTAGGAAATATTTTTATAAACTCTAAGCATAATAGATATTCTAATAATCACATACTAAATAACAGTCTACATTGGTTATTAAAGGATTACCTTATATATATTAAACACTTTTAAAAATGTTATATATAGAAACCTGGCATATAAAGTATGGATCTTCCTTATATTTCCTATGGCATCTACCCAAAATAACATCTCCACCTCAAAGTTAGAAACAATGATCACATTTAAAGAGAAAAATCTGCTATATTGGTTTCAGTTAATGAAAGATGAAAAGCTACATTTGTTGGTTATATTAAAAACAAATATAATTTAGATAAAGACACGTGGCTAGATGTACAATCCTACAGACAACATGTAGAAGGGAAAATTAAGTTAATCCAACCAAGGATAAGAGATCATATCCCAAAATTAATTGAATATCTAATATTCTTAATGCAACAAAACACATTGGGACAGCGTTTCTTATCTGAATTATATGGAGTTGTATGGAGAGAAACAAAAAGTTCCACTGACAATTATTGGAACTTCTTCTTCTTTCGGCTTTTTCCCGGTTGATGGGGGAGGTTTATGTAGGTACCATAGGGTTCGCCACAGTGGATCACCTGTCCGCTCATGATTGGCAGTACAGTTTTACAGTGTCGAGTTGCCAGCCCGGTGCCCAACCTTCCACAGAAGGCACACACACGCACGCACTCACACCTAGGGCCAATTTAGAGTGTCCAATCCACCTACAGCATGTCTTTGGAATGTGGGAGGAAACCGGACCACCCAGAGGAAACCCCACGCGACCACAGGGAGGACATGCAGACTCCACACAGAAGGCACCCCAGCTGAGGATCGAACTGGAGAACCTCTTGCTGTGAGGTGACAATGCTAACCGCTGCACCACCATGGCTGCCCAATGACAATTATTGGAACTATTTTATCCAAATTAATAATAGACCTCTGAGTGAAAAAGATAAAAAAAATAATTCTAGTATCTTCAAAACATAACAATTTCATCTCTTAGATTGAATATTTTTATTTGGAAATTTTTGCATTGAACTTTCTTCACACCACATAAAATTAATGTTCAAGCAGAAACAAGTTTGTTGGAGATGTAAACAAGAACTTAACACGTATTGGTAACACGTGTTTTGACTGTACTATCTTACCACCTTATTGGAATAACATTATTCTCTTTTTACAGGCTTTTTTGGAGATAAAATTGTTTACCTAAATCACTAATCCTTTTAACACTCCTATTCCTACAATAGACTCCATCTTATCTGGCCTATCTTTAACGACCTCCTCTTTAACCGGCCATCAAATTTCTCCCTTAGCCCTAACAAAAGACAAAAGAGAAGAACAACACTTCTGCCTCCTCTGGGCTAAATAATGACATACATTTGAGTTTTAGACTTCATATTCATTAGAAAAAATGCATACTAACACAAATCCTATTATTCTAGCTGATTTAAAACCTGTAAATGATATTGTATGCATTTTCTGATTAACCAGCCATTCATTTTTCCAGCCTAATGTCCTGTCCCAGCGAGACCAGATAAGACGGACTCTACTGTAGATGTTCAGCAATCATCACTAAGATCTACTGTTTGCAGTACTGATGCATAGGTGATTAAATCATGCATGTTTGTGGTGTTTATGGTAGATTCAATTATGTGTGATGGCAGTATTTGTATATTTAAGTTAGGGGGGTGTAGAAGCAAAGACTGGACCCCCACCGACATATCATAGGTTTGTTAGCTTTATTTAAATGTGGTGTGTGAGGTGCTTGAGGTTTGCATGATGGCAGATTCTGGATGGGTGCCTTCTACTTCTAGTGCATATATTTGAATCATGGACATGCCAGCGATTGTTAAGGGACAGCAAAGTCTCAGAGAGGAAAACATTTGTTGATTATTAAGAGCTATGCTTGCGGCTTGCAAAAGGAGAAAAATGAGAAGTAATACTGGGTTTGTAGATTTAAATGTATGAGCAGTGTTGGGATTTGGATGTGCTGTTACTGTCTGTACATCCTGCATTGAGGAAGTGCTTAAGTAAATCCCTCATCATCATCTTTTTAATTGCACAGAGGTGGAGAAGTTGGCAGCAGTTAGAGAAATAAGAGAGAGCAAGAGTTGAAAAGAGTCATGGCTTTCTGTTAGAAATTGTGGTGAATGTGCTGGTTCATATGGATGAAGATGTAGGCACTGCTTTGCCTTCCTATCACAGTTGGCATCAGACCATTGATAGGGTGAGAGATTGTCTTCTGAAGGAAATGGTTTCAAAAATGAATCCTTCTGAGTGGTTGATGAGAAAGAGAATTGCTGTGCCATAAGGAGGTCTGTGGTGGATTGCAGTCAACACAGAACAAAATAGAGCAGAATTTGGCAGACTTGAGTTTAGATACATTATGAAATTATGATGGAAAATATCCATATCAGGGAAAGGTACTGAGGCAGATGCATTATATCCATGGGTCTGTTTGTCATATGGATGGTATTTGCAGTATGCCATCAATTTACTGTCCTATGTCTTCAAAATCCTTTTTGTCATATAAAGTCATGCAGCATTATGTCTTTGAGGTGTTTGCTTCACTGGCACTGAATCCTGAACCTGTTTATAATTTGCCACTTTAAGCTAGGTTCTGTGAAGTATTTGATGTATAATATAGTCAGCTGAAGGGTGTGAATGTTATTTACATTTTTGCCAAAAATATTCAATGGAAGATTCAGACCCGTGTGCTTTTTAACTGTAAGTTATGTGTAATAGTCCACACGTTAATGTGCCTTACATTTTTTACCTGCTAGTGAATTTGTGATTGTTTATAAGGTGCTGAAGATGGTTTTTCATGATGCAGTTTCATGTTTTCTGCCCTATTATGACAGTATTACTTGTATGGGAAAATACGAGAGTTTAATGTTAGGCTGATGCACTCATATTTCCAGCAGAGTTTTGAAGTGTCTTTAATCTGCAAGCCTTTCATTTGCCACTCAGAATATATATGTGAGGTGGCATGTGTTTGAAGGGTTTGTTGGGCCAGACAACACCTGACTTCTGTGCTGTAGTGAATGCACTTGAACATGGTACAGTGGGAAATTTATGTGTTGAGTGAGTCACCTGGAGCTTCTTTCACTCCACCCAAGTATCAGTTTGTAAATGAGAGGAGAAGACCACATATAAATTGTATTATCATTTGCTCTTATGATCCTACAGAGTTTCTACATTTATTGTCAGTTGCTTTCCATTCTTGAAGTGTTGCTTTACATATGTATTGTATTGTGGTTTTGTGCTACAGACATATGTTAAGTTGCATTAAAACATTATTTTATCATTTTATCTATACTCTGTAATGTTATTGACAGCATGTAATATCAGATGTGTGTATAGTTGGAAAATAGTTTTCAATATTTTGGTAGTCAGTAGCTGTCTTGTTCTGTATTTCCTTATATATATATATATATATATATGTTTATATATATATATATATATATATATATATATATATATATATATATATATATATATACAGATACACATACAGAGGGAGAGAGAGATTAGAAAATTGAATAACACTCTCATGGCTATCACCCATAAGTTTGCAAAATGAGCCTATGAATTCTTCATGCTGTATGTTATTTAAAACAGAATCACTGAACATGATTTGTGCCCACTAAGCATTTGTGCTAATGAGTTAAAAACACCTGTATGCTTGTAGACTAGACAACAATCACGTGATGCTTTCAACTATGAAAGAAAAATTCCTTGCATTAAACATGTGAAGCAGATTTTTGCTTTACGTTTTCAGTTTAAATGTATTTTTTTCACTTTTAAGTTTTTAACTGCAGTACCAAATGCCACAAAGTTCTATTGTTAAGTACATTGTTTCAAAAGCTTTGTGTGTGGTCTGCTTTTGATGCATACCCAAGCAGTCCTCTTACCCAGCACTGAGCTGTACACAGTGAATTTGGCTGCACAGGCTAGAATGAGGTAATTTACATGTTTTAGCACAAACTGGCATGCCATCTTACATCAAGATAAAAAAAAAACTGTAAAAGAAAATTGTGTCTTTTTTTTCAAAATCATGTCTACATTTTTTTTTTAGAACATTTTGTCTGTAACCTTTCAACTGCTGTACATTATGTAAAGTTGTGTAACTGAGATACCATAGCAGTATATGTTATAATGATCAATGCTGCAGTAGCCTTAACTACATGGGTTATATCTTGCCAAGGATATAATAGCCAGATGGATCTATATTACCAAATCAAAATTTGAAATAATCAACAACGACAATCTTGACAACTAAACATCGAAGTGCTATAACTTCGAAACGGCTAAAGTACGAAAAGGAAAATATCAAAGTATCATAGTTGGCTAAACTCTGCTTCACTTAAGTATTACATCATGTCGTCATTGCTGACAAGTCCGCAAATAATACAGAAACAAAATACCTAAAATATTGTATATTTTAAAATAAATTAAAAAATTTATAAAGGTACATTTTATGTAGCCAATACAACATTAGACAAGAGGGATGAATATGCTTCACATGATTTCTTGACCGTGATAGCTATGCTTTTGAAATTGTGGTATTTACTCTGCATATGAAATGCATCAATTACACCACATATGTTTGTTTTGGGATATTTACACTTTCTTTTGTTTAATTCCTAATATATTGCACTAGTGGTCCTTTTCAGTATATTGCATTACATGTAATTCAATTTAGGCGATTAGGGGTTAATTAATTTACTTTAGTTGTTCAGTAGCAATCCAGGACACGATGTGGCCAACTATGACAATTCGACATTTTAAACTTCAGGTTTTACATGTTTTGGCTTACTTAACGTTCAGTGTTTATTTGCGAATATTCTGGTTGTCGGTTATGTTAGATTTCAAATTGGTAATATAGACCCCAGCCGGACAGCTTCCAAAACTTCTGGGCACCTTCTATGAGCTCAAACTATCAAGCAGCTTGAGCTGAGCTGACTAAAAAGCAAATTTGGGTGCAAAGCCCTTCATAGCTATCCTGCCAGCAGAGAGAGAGGGAGGCTGAGCCTTGAAAGGGCAATGTCAGGAACAACAAAAAATAAGTGGTCACACCCTGGCATAAAAACCACACCAAAAAACAAGGGGATGGAGGGAAAGAGTGGTTACTGCAACAGTCATTGCTGGAACATCTACTGTTATGATAACTTTAATTCACACGATTGTACAATGTTCATCACATTGATCACTCCTGCAGCAGCCTTAACTATATGGGTAGATTACTGTAGTTAACTACATTTGGGAGGCGGAAGGAGAAGGGTCCTGAAACTCCTAGTGAATGGTCCTAGCAAAGCCTGCTCTGGACATAGAGATGAAAAGAAGCTTATAGTGCTTTGCAAAAGTATGTACAGAGGACCAAAAAGCTGCTTCTAGAATACTTCTACAATCCAACCCTTTCCAAAAGGCATAGATGAAGGCCCTGGTTCATTACAGCACAGAAGTCAGGTGTTGTCTAGCCCAACAAACCCTTCGAACACTTATGCCACTGAGTTAGTGGCAAATGAAATGCTTTTTTGAAACAGGTTGTCTCTTCTTCTTACCTTCACAAGAAATAAACAATTGATCTGAATATCTGAAAGATTTAGTTCTGTCAAGATAGTATCTTTACCAAAAACAAAACCAGTGAAACCCAACTTTTCCAAACACAAATCAACGACAAGATAGTTTCACAGGTGAAAATAGTGTCAGGTCTCAAAATTCTTCACTCAGCGGTAAAATACTTTATTCATCCAAAACAAGGTTAAGCACTTTCATCTACAAGACTGTAGACTTTATCAGAACAATTACTGTTGAAAAAACGCCCATTTAAATACAATATTCCCTCCAATCAATGCCCTAATAATATAACCTAATACATATTAATGAGCTAATATCCTGAATCCATACGTAACTGTTAAAACACATTTAAGTCTTCTAATAAGATATTTGAAATGTTATACTCTTCTCATCTTCACATTATTATGTTTACAAATGCTCACAATTCTACAGAATATTTTTACATAATATATTACTTGTGAACATCCTGCATTAATTATGAACAGTTGATGTGTTGCTATTAAAATTGTAAAATTCAACATGAATTAGTTTCAAATCTTTCAAATGGGAGATTGTGATAAAACTAACATCCTAAACATAAACTAACATGTAGATAATTAATATAAAAATGTATAATAATAAATATATGAATATTAAAAATACACATTATTATATATGCAATCTCAGAATATTTAAAAAAATACATTCTTAGATGCTGAGTATTTAAAAAAACAATCATATAAAACATTAGATGGAAGACTCTAATGGGACAGAGACCTTGAATAAAAAATGTAATGTATAATAGATTAAATATAATAAATATAATAAATATATGATAAAAGTATAACATTAAAAAATATTTAAAAATACCAATAAACTAAACAGCAATATTTTATATACAGTGTTAAGGTAGTAATAAAAGTTTAGTGGGGATACATTCATTTAGCCCTGGGGGAGTGTTTGCGTTTAGCAAAATTTGCCATTTAATTTCTTTCTCCCCCAGTATGGCCTTAAAATTTCCTCCTCTCAAGCTCATCATAACACATTCTAAAATAACAAATTTAAATGTCTCACAACTACTACTAGCTTCCAGATGTCTATATAAAGCGTTATTCGTATCCTTCTTTTTTATACAATACAGGTGATCGTATATACGATTTCTAAGTCTCCTATCAGTTTTTCCTACATAGAAACTAGTACACTTTGTGCACATAGTTAAATAAACCACGTGTTGGGTCTGGCAGTTCCCCTTTCTGAACCTTATCTTGGTTTTGTTGGCATTACCCAGTGTCATGGTATTATCTTTCATTACTGCATGACATTCATTGCAGTGCCCGCATTTACTAGTACCTTCCCCAAAACTTTTGTGGTTATTGCCTCTATAAGTAGTCCTAATGGGTTGTTTGAAAAGGCGTAATCCCATCAGCACTATGTTATTATCAATACATTTTCTCAAATATAAAATGTCCATTTGCAATCCTTTAATATTACCAAGTTTCTTACCAAAACAATAAATGTGTTCTTTTAATGTCCAGTTTCCTGAATTATTGCCATCACTTTCTGCTTCTTTACTGGTAGCATTAATAGTTTGAAAGTCATATTTACTATTTAAAAAATTGTCAAGTTCTTTATGCTGGTGATTAACTTTACCATTATTATTCACCCCAATGTCAGAAATAATATGTCCACTGTTGATGCCATAATGAGACTGACCTGTTATAGTAGAATATGTTTTCTTCCGTACATTGCGTTTGGGTTTAGCCCCTAATAGAGAGCAGCGGTCCTCCGAATTGTTGCCAGCAACTAAGATATCTTTAACAAACCCGGTTCCTTCTTCTGTCTCGGCCACAATCCCATGAGAGGCTCCGTGTTCGTCAGCGATAGAAATGCCATCACAACGTTATCCCTTAGGAATGCTCCCACTGTTGCTACTTCCTGTACTCACACGTGGTAACGTAAGGGAATTAATCAAACCCTGCTGATATCCATTAGGCTGACTTATCAGTTCTACGAGTCTAGTTACCTCCCCTTTTAATATAGTAAGTAGATAGTATCTTTGTTGTCTATGGACATCCAAGGCATGGAGTATCCTGTCTCCCTCATTTTTAGGTTCAGGAAAGAGAACAGGAAGACGGATGGTTTGGCTTAAGTAAACTTGGATATCACTTTATAAAAGAAGGATTAGTTCTCAAAGAAACCATGTCACTATGGAAAATGATGGTTAACTCACCATAAAACCTTACAACTCAGATTCCCTTCTTGCAGAGGTCAGAGCAATCAGTAAAACTGTTTTCCTTGTTAAAAATTTCAAGTCATCCAGATTATCTGGTTCGGAAAGAGCAAGTGTTAATTTCTCTAACACACAATTAAGATCCCAATGAGGGGCCCCCAGTTTTCTTGGAGGACTCTTATGCAAAACATCTTTCAAGAACATGTTGACATGAGACTGCATTGAAACAGGAGGATCTATGGGCAGACATGTTGAAATGACTGATAAATTAATCCTTACAGAGGAATATGAAAGGCCATAGGATAGGAACATACACAAATATTGTAAAAACAGCACAACTAGCCCTTTAATGGGTGCTAATTATATTGTGACACCAACTAGAAAACCTTTTCCACTTGCTAATATACAACTTTCTATTAGCAGGCTTTCTTGTCTTAATTAGTGCCTGCTGCATGTCCTCAGTAAACTGGTGCCCAAAAGGATTTAAGACTATCATCCAGGCAGTCAGTTGGAGATGATTGATGTTGGGGTGCATCAAATACCCTTGTTCTTGTGTGAATAGATCCAGTCTGTGAGGAAACTTGTGGTAGTTTCCTCTGGCCATTTCAAAGAGAAGGGAGAACCACAGTTGCCTGGGCCAAAAGGGAGTTACCAAAATAATCTTGGGGATTCCTTCTGAATCTTCAGAGGTACCCTGGATATTATTGAAAAGGGTAGAAAACCATACAGGAACATTCCTGTCCTAAGAAAAGAAAAAAACATGTCTTCCAGGCCTTCTTGCATGGAGTCCTGGAAAAGAATTTTGCCAGTTGATTTTTTTGAGAAGAGGCAGAGGGACCTACTTAAGGAACTCCACATAGATGGATCAAAGACCCACTGATCTAATTTTCATTTGTGAGGGTCTGCCCTGGACCTGCTCAACTTGTCTGCCACACAATTTTGCTCTGACAGAATGTAGGATGCCTGTAGAGTGAGATTCTGCTGTGAAGCTATATCCTAAGCTAACATGGCTAGTCTGCACAAGGAGTATGACCTGCTTCCTCCTTGCTTGTTGATATACTACATAACTGTGGTATTGTCTGCAACTATGTGAAGTGGTCCCTAGGACCAAAGATGGTTCAGAAAGTTGAGTGCAGGGAAAAACAAATCTCCCTGATATTTATGTGCTTGCATCTGTCCTTGATGTCCCACACCCTCTGAACTTTTATCACTCCTGAAACTGCTCTTCAAGCAAAGTCTGAAGTGTCTGTGCTGACTGACTGCTTTGGAGCAGGAAGGGAGAAAAACAGTCTTGGATTTAAGGGTATCTGTTGTCGCCACCAAATGATTTCTCTTCTAACAAATGTCCTCACTAGTACACACATACTGCAAGCAATGAGTTGTGATCTGTGCAATATAAGAAACGTAGTTGTTTAATGCAGATTTTCCTTACAAGAAGAAACTGTAGATAAAACATTTCTCATGCGTTCACAATTTGACAAAAGAAACATTTATGTTTAAACCTGGCAATTCAAAATTCTGAATATCAAAGTTGCAGAAGTATACACCCCCATACCTATGAATAATTTTCCCATTCTTATCAGAAAGAGTAGGATTGGAATTAACTAAGTGCATAGCAGCAGTGGGATCAACTAAAACTAGAGCTGTTGGGTTCAGAGACCACATATCATGTTTGGAGAAATCTGGAGGACCACATCACCATGACCAACAAGTGTACAAACCATCATGTGGTGAGTACAGAGGAAAAACCGAAAGATAAATGCAGGCTGAATATCCATACATCACAGTAGGAAGACAAACTTAACTATATTACTAAATGATAATTCAATTACTGCTTTTGTGCAGTCAGAAAAACAATATCACTGCAAGCAAAACACTATTGATTACTATGCCATAATTGCAGAAGAAAAGCATCACATTTTCTACTTTCAAAAAATGGCTCCTCCATCAAATCAGCTAAGTATGCACAGCAATTATAACACACACACACACACACACACACACACACACACACACACACACACACACTCTTCAAAGAAATGTATATTCAATCTCAGAATAACTCATAGAAGTGAAATTACTCTACTTAATAAAACTAGCTTTGCAAATGAAACACATACCAGAACACAAAAATACAGGGATAGCTAAAATAAAATCTCTCTCAAATAATATCCAAAATAGGTAAGCATACGTACACTATACTTATCAATACACTCAGATCAATAAATGAAGGAAGCACATATTCAGGACTGGCTTTAGCAGGAATGGTGTCCTACACAAACAGCTACCCACTGCCCTCTCCATTTCATATTCCCCAGTGCTGTCCCCACATCCTGGCCTCTCTGTGCCACCTAGATTACTTTTTCCCTTCCTTTTTTGCTTACTCTGTTATTCTTTAGCTTTTACCTTGATTGTGTCAACACACAGCCTCACTGGCCAAGGCTGCACTGTAATAAATATGGAAAGAATAACTGAATCATACTGTGGGTCTGGGGGGCACAAGCCCCTCAGAAGCAATGGTGTTCTAGATAACCTGAGATGCATTTTAGAGGTTTTTCCCCAACATTTTGATCCAGTGATGGTCTGACAAAAATGACTAAAGGAAGACATTTATTCTTGCTCTTCAACTCTGCTTTCTCTCTGCATCCTTTCAATAAAGATGCATACTAACAATTTTGTAGAAAATATGTGCACTAAAATGGGTGGTCTGGGGTCCACTAGGCCTCAGAAGTCATGTTTCTTAGATGCTGTGAGCTATATTTTAAAGCTTTTTCCACTACATTTTGATCCAATGATGGCCTGAACAAAAATAATCACTACAGAACAAATTCTGTCTTAGTCTTCAACTTTGCATTTTCATGCAGCATTTCAACCCCCCATAAATGGCCAAGACTGCTCAGTAATAGCTGCAGAGGAAATAAGAGAATAAAACCAAGATAATGAGCAAACAACAGCAACTATAACGCTCTTCTTACATACTTAGAAAGTTGCTAGAATAACAGGCATTCATTTTATGAAGGCTATGAAATGAAACTCAAATGTCTAACATTTAGTAACTTTAGCCCTCAACAATTTACTGTAAAGCAAAAACTAAAAGAGCGAGGCAAAAACAGAGACATTTGTAACTATAAGGGACAGATAACACGTAATCCTCCAAGAGGTGTCAACCTCTGAGTAAAAGAATAAAAAAAAAAGAAAAGATGGACAACTTGTTGAAATCATGGATGTATTTAAATTTTTTCTCCTTACATACTCAGAAAATTAATAGAATATCAAGAATTGCATTTGATTACATTTTCTGAAGGATGTGGAGTCTGAAACTAAAATGTCGGTCATTATTTAGTGACTGAAATCCTCAACAGTTTTTCAGGAAACCACAAATTCCACCAAAAAATAATGAATAAAATGAGGGACAGTTAAGAGACGAGCCACACACACACACACACACACACACACACACACACACACACACACACACACACACACACACACACACATATTCCCCAAAAACAATAGGAGAGAAATTCTCAAAATCAAGGATAGATTAAAAATATTACTTTTACTTATATAGAAAATTGTTAGAATAGCATAGATTGCATTTGAATGTATTTTCTGAGGTGTATGAAGTCTAAAACTAGAATGTCCTTCATTATTTAGAGACTGAAATCCTGAATAATTTTCAAGGAAACCAAAAATTCTGCTGGGAACAGGTCACAAATATGAAATGAAATCAGGGCAGTTGAGGTTTATCTCACACACATAAATACACACACACACACACACACACACACACACACACACACACACACACACACACACACACACACACACACACACACATGCACAGCCGCATATGCATACATAACATAGTTACCAAAATTTAACTTATCCATAAGCCATAAATAATGCCAACACTTGAACAAGAAGACCTCTAGGATATATTTCCTGAATGTGCATGCACATGTACTGATGTTTGACTACCTAGATAGTCCTGAGTCCTGAATTCACATTTAAAGTTACAGGACTCGGTTATTGTGTGCTAGACTACATTTAATTATTAATTTTAATGTTATAAGGATACAGTGCTTTAGTGGGCTGGATAGTGGCCCGCGGGCCACCTGTTGGCACTTCAGAGTAACAGACTTGCATTGTTTGTCTGTGAAAAATCAAATTTCACTGAAAATAACCTCCTAAAACATCTGCATTTGTGAGCTTGACAACAGTAAAAACGTATAACCGCTTGCAACCAGACATCTGTTGCACCTCTATATTTCTGAAGCAATTGTTTTTTAAGATAAATGACTGAATTAATGTGACTAGAACTTCTATGAAGTTTTCTTTGACAGTTTGATCCAGGACACTTTATTAGCTTTATATTGTTTTACAGAATAAATAAAACATTATACAAACTTTCACATCATACTCTTTGCAAACAAATTTTAAATCTTATCTAAAGTATTTAAAATACAACATTACTATCTAAAAATCAGTTGCTGAGTACACTTATCTTTAGATTTATATATTCGTTATTGTCCAAAATCTCATAGAAATAAACACTTGTTATATCATACTGCATAATAGTCTATGTGATTAGGTCTCTTTATTAATCTTTTTGACCTTGTTGGTAAAAGTTTATTACCTGGCAAATTTATTTTCAGGTAAAATACAATTGTTAGGAAGGTTATTATGTACTATTTTAGGCAAATGCCCTAAACAATTAAAATCATTATCATTTTAGTTTTAGGGCATGCATGCATTGTATTGATGGAGTATGTGATGAATGCAGTGGAGACAAACTGAAAGCAGGAGCATATAAAAAGTCTAGCTAGGATTCATAAACCTAGTTTACAACTGTGAAGGGATGTTACATTGTTAAACAACAAATCACAGCACTATACAACACTCTGTAGCACCCCAGAGTGTGATCATATTCTACTGTAATGGAGTACAGGGTATGATCATATTCTACTATCTATTAGGATGACTCAAGGATGGAATAGGTATGCAAATAGGATTCATACCATGGTGCTCAATTAACAAACATGGAAATTATGGATTTCCTGCCTGAATGTATGAGTATATAACTGCAGACTAACTATAGTTAAAACAAAAATGCAGCCCTCAATTACCCTTGTTTGTAGATGAACTGTGCAAGACTAGAACCTGAAAAGTCAGCAGATGGGGATGGGAAGGGTGGAGAATATGGGTTTACAGCACAAATTGACAGTTGTTAAGTGCTTCACTCTGCAATAAAATTGACAGGAATGCATACCAGCAGATATTTACGTCACTAATTTACCAAGTATGTCATCTTCAGACTGTAACTGTCCCATAGCTTTTCTGTTTGCAATTTATCTTTATCCTATAACTCTGGCTTCTGAGGTTTCTATCCTGGTAGCATTTCTATCCCTGCTAATTTCCCTCAGCCATTACCTTTACTTTGTGATGATTTTTTTTAGATTCTTGCTCCCTGCAAGACTAAATCCAATAGCACCTCTATGTGTACCCTGTGACGTCCCTGCACTGGCCCAGTAATCAAGGAGCCTTAGTCCTTACCACTGGCAACAGCTATAGGACATACACACTGGGAGGATGACAAGTACACACACAGCAAAGTACAATTTCCATTAACAGCACAGAGAGACCACAGTCAGTCTGGAGCTGGTTTCTCCCTCTTTCTCCAGATCCCCAATAAGACTCCCCACTGGCACAGCTATAGGGTTGAGATCTCAGCTGAATGGCCAAGCCAAAGCCTCCAGCACCCTCTCTGTTCAACCAGTGCTTCATGCCCCTGCCCAAGTAGCTCACACACACACACACACACACACACACACACACACACACACACACACACACACACACACACACACACACACTCTGAGATTTGATTTGTACACAAACAAACACCTGGGAAAAGCTGGCACATGTTTATTAGTTATGCCCCCTTCTGCCCAGACTATAAGGTAGTTATCACTGCCAGCAACCACTACTTATCAGCTACTGTAAGGCCCTTAACAAAGGGTGTTCAATCCTACTGTGTAATGTTACTATTAATCCGAATGGTAGTCTAACCAAGACTCATACCTCTCAACTGTACAGATTTTCGCAGAAAGTCCATATTTTTGCCTCATATTTTTGGTTCATTTTTCATAAAATTGTGGTTTTCTGGCAAATTAATGGCAACTCATTAAAGACTGAAGTTAGAAAATAATGACAGACATTTGGGTTTCAGACTTCACACCCTTCAAAAAATATATGCTAATGCAAAACCTGTTATTCTATTAACTTTCTAAGTTTGTAAGAGCAATATTTAAAAATTGTCCCTATTTTTGGGCCTTTGTTCCACTTTTATGTATGGCTTTGTCCAGATTTCTTGCTCTAAGAGGTTGAGAGGTATGCAAAGACTTGCAAGGCTATTTAGGAGTGGCCTGCACAGACTCATCAAATACATATGCAAGTATGCTAAGAACTTAAAGGACCACAACGGGCAAACAATTAAAATACATATATTTTTTATCTTGCCATGATTTATTACATCTCCTAAAGCTGCCTACAGCAAAATAAGTACTTATTCCTAATTTTATTTTTTTTTTTTTTACTCTTGTCTGGCCTCATGGGAGCGGACATTGTGATTCCTTTGGAAAGCTAAATCTGTCTCATAATGCACAGACTGTGAGAACAAATTTGTTGTCAGACTAGACTTCCATTCACTTAGAATGGAGCACCTGAAAAAAACTGCCAAGTTTGAGGGTCTGCAGCTCATGTATCATTGACTGATATGCATTGAGTTTTACAAATGTTGTTCCTACTGATGTACTACACACTTTCTGAAAGAAACTTGCAAAAGTGTCAACAAATTACTGAGATAAAAAAGACTTTTGACAAGGAGCAGTTTTGCAAGTTTCAATTCCTGGCCAAGTTAATCCACCCATCTCCCCTCCTGAAAGTCATAAAACAATAAAGCAGTTTTACATTTTAAACCTAGTAATTACTTCCCTTTCAAGACAATACAAAAACTTCTAGCTCTAGACATTGTGCCTGCTACACTGAAACTGAGAGAGAACTTTTATAGCACAATTGTAAAGCAACTTAATTTCAACTTATTTTCTTGATGTTTTGCAAGTTAACCCTTTTATGTTCTAGTTTCTACTGTTAAAACATACATTTGCATAGGTATATAGTTTATATGCATTTCTGTTCTAAGTCAGCAAGGCATGCCGTGGTTACATTTTAACTCAGTACATAACATGCCGTTCTGTATAAATCACATCAGTATTCACAAAAGACATAGAATTATTTACAAAATTCCAGATAGCTGGGCTGGCAATATTTCCCTATATCACATACCCCATGACCCTCTTGCTCCTGCCTAGGAATTCTCAATCAGCTGTTGTACTCTGCAGTTATATAAGGTGGTAGAGAGCAGGCCAGCTTGCTGATCCAGTGTGATAACATGCTGTATCCCCTTGCCAAGTACCCCCTTGCCAAGTACCCCCTCACTCTGTGGCATTATAGCTTTCCTCTGAGGGGATGCAAGCTGACTTTCCCAATGTGCAACATGCGCACAGTAGCATGAGCTCTCTAATTAAAGGTTCAGGAGATTAATGTCTATTGTTCCCTTTAGGTATCTCTCATACAAGACAGAGAGCCACTCCTCCTTCCCGAGAATGAGTGACCCAGCAACAGCCACTCACTCCATCATCCTTCCCCAGCTCCTAGGTGCTTGAGCCTCTATCTGAACATGGATCATCTATGACATGGTCAGGCTTTATCCATCAATGCCATAAGCTGGTGGTTACTTTGCATTGATTTTCAGGGCATCAGTAATGTTGAAGTAATTAAATTGCATTTCAATCTTCTGCCCATTAATGATTGAGCTAGTGAGTGACTGAATCTCTGCAGTGAAGTATTCTTATATTCTAAAAATTGTGAAATGACAATTCTCATAGCTTTTGCTACTGTTCTTTCCCATGAGATTCTTCATTGCTTGTATATTTCTCTCTGCAAGTCCATTAAATTGCAGACCGTGTAGACTGGATATCAAACTCCAGAATAACCACAGTCAGAACTCATCTTCTGTCAACTTTACTATATGCCTCACCCATCCTGGCCAACCTGTCCAAATCAGACCTAAGCAAGCTAGATACCTGCTATGAATAAGATAGCTAAATTTGCCACTAGCTGTCCTCCTAGAACCCATTACTGTAAGACCCTACCCCACCAACTCATTCTCACGCAACTCTCCACTGCCCACCAAATGTACTATAAACCCGATAAAACACCAGCTCTACAAGGCCACCTCAATCCCCATATATGTAGACATCCACTAAGATCCATTAATAAAGCTTTAATTGAAGTAACCAGGAGTAAAAATAGCTCAGGTGACTCTCTATACTCCTACTACATTGCTAAACTGTGGAATGCCTTACCACTTGAAATTAGAACTATAACTAGCTTAACAAACTTCAAGCATCACATTAAAGCCCACCTCACCAATTCCTGGACTTGTACATGTACTGGGCATAGGTAGCCCAAAACGTGGAACTAGCTGATTTTAACATTTTAATTGCATATGTAATGAGCATTGAATTTAAGCCATATGACTACCTTATGTTGTTTTTTTTTTTTTCTTTCTCACTGTTAATATCTGCCAGATTTTAAGTCTTCAGTTTGCTGTGCTACCTGTATATAAGACTAAGTATCATAATTGCAATCTTATTGTATACAATGTCACTACCTGCTACTACTGTAAGAAGTGTCTTCTACAAGCATTGTTATACAAGATTATTGGTCTCCCACTTGACTAATTTATTCTGTTGTAGTCTCTTTACCGTTATGAATGTCTGTTACTATTTTTTTTCTTTATTGTATTATACGATTTTCTTTCTACTAACAAAATAGTTTACTAACAATGGAGTTTGCTTCCCTGGGCCTCCGCTGAAAAAGGGTTTTATGCCCAGTCGGACTCTCCTGGTAAACAAATGTAAAATGAAATAAATATGCCTAAATTCCCACTATCACACAAATCTTGTAGGTTTATGAAAAGCTCATTAACATTAAAACAAATACTCCCCATGTCTAAGAAAGGTGACCTGTGGCATTGATAATCAAGCTGAGGGAACTCACTAAAAATATACAGCAAACACATCTACCAGCTTTGCCTTGTTGGAAAAGAGAGGACTTGAACATAATGCATTTGTTGTACATTTATATAAGGCAGGACTTTTTTCTGCACAACAGTTATGTTCCATTTTCAGACTAATAAGCCTACTGTTTGAATCATACTTAATACAGAGGTTCCCCACTATTCAATGTTAAATGTGAATTGACATTGGAGGTTTAGAAAACATGGTCATGCTCTAATTTCTTGCATTCTTTTAAGCTCCTTTATAAAGCTTAAGAGATGTCGCTTTCATCTGATTATGTAAACCAAAAATTCTTATTTAGGTTCCAGTGGCTGCACTTTTAATGCATTACAGAAGCAAAGCATCTATTTCTCAAATATGAGGATAATGTAAGCCTTGTACATAGCATTGTATCTACTTCATAACATTAGAAAACAGATATCTAATCTACACTTCAAGTGCATTTAATATTCTACCTCACTACATTCCCACCTTTCCTTTTTCTTTCTCCAGCTGTTTCATGCCCATTTGAGCATCTCCATGGACTCCCTCCCTATCCTATCCCATTTCCTGTAATCCTTTACATGGATCCATGACTTTCATTAAAAAGAAGGGCTTTCATATAGACAGTGAATAGTTTGATCAGTACAGTCTGTTCCTGTGCCTCCTCCCAACTATGTTGTTCCTTTTCAAGGTGACACTATTATGTTTTATTTCTCACTTGCATGATCTTGTATGTCCATATCATCTCCCTATTGTATCTTCTGGTCTCTAGTGAGAAGAGTGCTTGTCACTTGCCATATAATTTTTCCTCCACCCAATGATTCTTTGGACTCCTCCCAGCATCCTGATATCCCTGTCTTTATATGGTCTTCAAAGCTGCACAAAGTATTTAAGGTGTGGCCTTGTCTGATAGTGCATGACCATTACTATGGTGTTGACATAACAGAGGCTTTAACTTTTGTGCCCCAAGAGCACTTGTCAAAATGAGATACTAGAAACAAGAACCAGCCAACTGGAGGTCTATCTCACTTGTACTGCTAGCCTCATTTAGTGACTAACCTGGTGCTACATGTGAAACTTCAGTCCCTTTTGCTTACATTAACTTACTTTGCAGCTTCTTGATGGGTTCCTTACTAAAGGTGCTGGACTAGACCAGCCTACTACAGTCTTTACATTTAGTATGAGCAGACATCAGGTCTAAGTTCATTCAGAAAGCCAGGCAGATCAGAATACATTATGCTTTTAGAGAAACTTTTAGCTGAATGCTGACTGACCAGATGTCTTATGTACAGAATCCTTTTAATTGGTGGCTATCAGCTCAAACCATCACTACATGTGTGAGTGCTTGCGCGTGGGTGTGTGTGTGTGTGTGTGTGTGTGTGTGTGTGTGTGTGTGTGTGTGTGTGTGTGTGTGTGTGTGTGTGTGTGTGTTTGGGAAGGGGGTGTTTATGTGGGTGGGTGTTTGTGTATTGTGTGGGTGTGTCAGTGTGGTAAACATGTACTCAGACTTCAGCTTTAAAGCTGGTGTGGTATGTTACTTTATCTATAGTAAATTAAACTGTAGATTAAAACTTGGATTCACTGATTTAAAGACACTTTCTCCCAAAGAGTGCACCCAAACAAATAACAGTTGCATTTGTCAACAATCAAAGTAACATGCATTTTCAAAAAAAAAAAAAAAAAAAAAAGGAGAGAGAGCTATAAAATGATGTCACATCTGTCACGTGATCCCCTGTTGTTAACAGTAAAGGGAGCCCCATTTATGCTTTAGCTTCTTATTTAAAAATATAAAGAGAATTAGTAATCTTATGTTAAAATGTTAGAATATTACAAGATATACTAGGACCTAATAAGCAGTCGTAAAATAATTGGGTACTGAATAAAAGTTTTCTTAATGTTTTCACAGTACGTACCCCCCCCCCCACATCTGATCTTCAGTCACTCTGTACACCCTTTATAAGTGTACTTAAAAACTATTTTTTGTAGTTATACACCCCACTGACATGGCTTCTGTTTTGTCTGAATAAGTTTTAATTACTTTGCATACACTAAACCCACCCACTTAGATGACTGCTATCTCATTAATGGAATATGTAAGAATGTAGATTAACCTTTTCTGTTCTTATAGTGGCACCTACTACACACCCTATCTGCAAAACAGCTCAAGGATGGTGGTGTAAAGTCAGTGATAGTTGCCAAACCTTCAGAATTGTCTTGCTGTCAAAGTGCACTCTTCCATCCAGGATTTGGGTGATCAACAGTCAGCTAGTGCTTCTTAAAGGCTGGACAGATTGAGGAATATCCTTCCATTTTACCATTTTTTGTGAGAAAAAGTATAACCTTTCAGCCAAAATTAAGTGCTAAGGGTTAGGGCTAGTGTTTTTGGTGGATGTCATTAAAATTTTTAACTTAAATCAAAAAAAATTAGTCAGTAGGTAAAACATAGTTTCCAAGGCTCCACTACTCGCTTAACACACTTTGTTTTGGTAGAGACATGGACCAGGCTCTCAACTCTTCAGTTCTTCCCTCTCCAGTCAGCAAGAAAAGAAAAAATATATTGTATTAGGGGCTTTGGTTTTAAATCTGGCTCTCTCTTTCCCTAAGCCACTGATGAGTGACTCTGCTGTGGCCATTTTGGGTACCTTGGACAGCTCATTATGTTCTCTTGGTCCCTCTGGTGTTTCTGCTCAGAAAGATGCTAAGGACTGAGAGACAAGCACATCCTCTGTGGCTGTTTGGTTGTCCTCTTCAAGCAAGAGAGTACCGTACTTGGTATAGAAGGAAGGAGCAGATGTTCTTTTGCAATGCCTCTCTGAAGAGACTGATTTCCAGGAAAAGGACAATTCATCAGGTTGCTCTTTTTCTTGGGGGGAGGGTCTCCCAGGAAATGTAAACATAAAGTTAGGGATTTCTCTCCATCTTTAGCACATAGCACAGACTAGGAGGAATGTCCGGGTTTTGCTAAGGTTTTATTTTGAGCATTTCAGTCTTTACATTCTGAGACGTCTTTGAATTTAAAAAGAAAAATAATTTCCTATCTTTCAGATTCTGCCTTCCAGTCTAAGGGAAAGGAATACGAATGAGATTGTGTTTCTCAAGCTCCCACTTCAGACCATGGAGGATTTGAGTCTGAGAAATGTTTTTCTTCAGATTTCTGATCTTTTCTGATACCATTGCCAGAGTGATGGAATTATTTTAACTGGAGCAAAACGAAATGTCAGAATTCCGTCTTAAGATGTTATGATTTATTACAGGTGGATTTTCCTGAATCGACAACTTATCCTCCTCTTTTGCTAGTAGTAGAGGATGCTTTCTTTGCAGCCAGCAGTTTGTCTAACAGTCAGCACCTACCCCCAGGAAGTCTGAAAATTATGTAAGGTTCCTGAGACACACATACGTTTGTATTTTCAAACCTAAATCAGACCTTGCAGTGATTTCTCTGTCAAAGCCATCTTCTGCTAAACATCTTTTGACTGCTAACCATTCTGACAAAGATTGAATAGCCAATGATAGGTTTGGGAAAAAAGTTTACATTTTTCTCACTATGGGATTTCAGGTAGACACACACAAATCGCACATTTTCTCTCAGAGGGTAGTGTTTCTGGGATGTTTCTGGCATGTCTCCAGGATACATCCCTCATCATGGCCTTTCTCTCCCAGGACAAAGTAGAATGTTTTAAAGAGTATTTTCTGACATTTTACAACTGGACTCTGGCATCTGCCAAGGAATATCTCAGGATTCCAGGTCTCATGGCCTCTGCAATTTTCATGATTCCTTTGACCCGATTTTGCAGGAGGACAATTCAATGGTTCATCAAACCAGTTTAGACCTAGCACCAGCACCCTCTATCTTTTCCAGTGCTGGGGTTTGTGGGTAAATACTTCTCTCTCTCAACCCAGGTCTCTTTTCCTTCCAGACCCTACTTATTCTGTAATCACAGATGCCTCAGACTTTGCTTGGGGAATTGTATCCAAAGGAGTCTATGGCAAAAAAAGGACAAATTATGGCTCTAATATATGATCTCATAGGTAAGTGCTAGGCCAGTTGCCTTTCCAAGTAATTTTAAGCCTCTAGCCAATATTTTTTCAAAGATGAGAATTAAACTGTACCTTGTATCTGTAAGGTAAACACCTTAACCATTATGTTAATCCCAACCCATATATTTAAATCTCTGAACCATCTTTGGATTGCAGGCACAGACAACACCACAGTGATGTAGTATATACACAAACAGTTGGGATCCAGATCCTACCCCCTTTGTAGACGAGTGATGGTAGCCTGTGAACTATAAACTCAGCACTATCTGACTTTCCAGGCTACTTACAATGCCACTGGAGTAGAGTGTTATAGAAGACAACCTGAGCAATACCTGGACAGTCCTCCATGAATGGAAGTTACAGTCAGGGTTCTTCCAGGAGTCAGTCCAGCTGTGGGGGACCTGTTTGACTCCATTCACAACAGACAATTAAAGAAATTATACTCCAGAATTCCTTGCACAAAGGCCTGGAAGACAGATGCCTTTTCATTCTCATGGCCAGGGATCATCCTGTATGTCTTTCCATCTTTTCCTATGATAAACAGGGTTCTTTTAAATATTCAGTAGGAGTTTCTCAGGGTAATAATAGTAATTCCCATTTGGCCTAGCCAACAGTGGTCCTCCCTTCTTCTCAAATTGGTGAAGGGCAATTACCAAAGGGTAGACTTACTCACACAAGACAGACGTTGTCTGATACACCCCAACCATCAATTTCCTGCTACTCCCTACCTGAATGATAGACTTTTAATAACTTTTAGGCACCTGTTTTGTGAGGACATGCAGCAGGTATTAAAGGAGATTAAGAAACCTACTACTGGGAAATCATATTTGGCTAAGTGCAAAAGATTTTCTACTTTGCACCAAAGAAATAACCAGGATCATTTTAAGGCTCAAGTGCCTCTGATTCTACAGTACTTGTGTGAGTTATTATCCTCTGGCCTTTTTTACCTTTCTGTTAAGTTTTATTTCTCAGCCATTTCTGCTTGTCTGCCCATGGAACCCTCCTTTCTACCCTGCTGCAAGTTAAATGGTTTTTGAAAGCAGTTTTATATATCCATTCACCAAGCAGACAGGTGGCTCCTTCTTAGGATGTCAGTTTTTTAATGGAGAAACTTATACTTTTTTCTTTTGAACCTGCTCATGAAGCTGATTTGAAGTTCTTGTCTTGGACAACAGTGTTACTCATTGCTCTGCTGCAACAAGAGTATCTCAGCAACTGTGGTCCCACTCCACAAAGGCGGCGCCTCTACGGACCCTGGTAATTACCGCCCCATAAGCTTAACAAGTCTAGTCTGCAAAGCTATGGAGAGGATCATAATGGAGCTCATAAACAAAGATATAGGGGACTTGCAGACATTGGACCCGACCCAGTTTGGCTTTGTCACGGGAAGATCATGCCTTTTGAACTTGGTCGACTTCTTCGAAACAGTCACCAAGGCCATTGATGAGGGAAAGGCAGTCCATACAGCCTACCTTGACCTTGCAAGGCTTTCGACACAATACCCCACTCGGGTATTGTAGAAAAACTTACCAGCTTAAATGTAAACCCATATGTCACAAGATGGGTTGCAAACTGGCTTAAGGACAGAACCCACAGGGTTAGAGTTGCTGGCGCTGTGTCAGACTCCAAGCCGGTCACAAGTGGTGTCCCACAGGGCTCGGTCCTTGGCCCCTATTGTTTGGCATCTACTTCTCAGAAGTACAGGCCAACATGGGAGGACTTTGGCTGACAAAGTTTGCAGGCGACTGCAAACTGGGCCATAGTGGAAAGTGCATCGGACACGGATATCCTTCAGAAGGGACTCACGGAAACAGATAGCTGGTGCCAGAGCCATGGCCTGAGGTTACACGCCAAAAATGTATAGTCATACCCTTCGGGAAAAACAAGGTAACCCCAAGCTACCATATAGGTGGCAATCCACTAAGCACAGAAGAGGTTATCAGGGACCTGGGGACCCAGGTTGACAGTGGCCTTTCTTTTGACACTCACACTGCTAAAGTGGTTAGAAAGACCTTCTACATTGCCCACCTGATCATGAAGGGATTCACATCCAGATCTAGTGAGGTCATTGTTCCCCTGTACTCTTCACTTATCAGACCAATGATCGAGTACAATGCCCCATTCGGGATGTATCTCACCCGACATCTGCAGCAATTGGAGAGAAAAGTTCCTCACCAAAAGGATAAAGGGACTCCAAAATCTGTCATATGCTGCCAGATTGAAGAAACTCCAGCTCTATTCAGTCGCATACCGTCTGCTCAGAGGTGACATGTGCCTGACATACAAGGCCATGTCCAACCCGGAATTAATGGACATGCTCCACCTCAAAAAATCCAAATCCACCAAAACCACTAGAGCAAGCGACTTAAACCTTAGCACGGCTATAAATAGGACGTGCTGGAGGGATAGATTTATCACTCAGAGACTCCCTATGCTGTGGAATAAAATCCCGGTCCATGTGAGGCAGAGCACCTCGCTGACTCTGTTCAAGAGAAATCTAGACCTGTGGATGGGAGATCGTAGGTTTACCCCGGGAATCATATCTGTGTCACTGCTGGACAGAAGCACAACAAACTAATGGGCACAGTATTTTTTCATATAAGGGGTGGCGTAAGCCACAAAAATTTGGGCTAGGCTTATAAATGCCTTAGGGCAGATAGCCTAGTATAAACCTATGAACCTATGAACCTATGAACAAGCTCCTAGGGTGATTCATTGCAATCTCATATTTCAGAAAAGCAGGTTAACTTTGAAAACAAATCCTTCCTTCATGCCTAGAGTGGTTTCAGGGGTTACATTGAACCAGGCTATGATCCAGGCTATTCATTTACCTGTTTTCTACTCAGAACTGAAAAATGGGGGAGAAAGAATTCTATACACTCTGGATGTCCACAGGCAAATCAGATACTACATTGACAGGACAATAACCTTCAGGAACTCTAATCAACTGTTTCTTTCCTAAGATGTCAAGAAAAAGGGACACTCAGTGTCAAGCATGCAACTTGTAAACAGTTTTCTCATAGGTTCATAGGTTCATACTAGGCTATCTGCCCTAGGGCATTTATAAGCCTAGCCAGAATGTGTTTGGCTTTCGCCACCCATTTTAAATTTATTTTGCTATACCCTTTTTCGAGGTTAGTATACTGTGCCTCTGTCTAACAGTGACACAGAAGTGATACCCGGGGTAAACCTACGATCTCCCATCCACTCATCAAGATTCCTCTTGAAGAGAGTCAATGAGGGACTCTGCCTAACCTGGACTGGGATTTTATTCCAGAGTGAAGGGAGCCTCTGGGTTATGAATCTGTCCCTCCAGCATATCCTATTTATTTCAGTGCTGAGGTTCAAGTCTCTCGAGCTCGTAGCTCGATGGGATTTGGATTTTCTGAGGTGCAGCATGTCCATTAATTCCGGGTTGGACATGGCTTTATACATCAGGCACAGATCGCCTCTGAACAGGCGGTATGCCAATGAGTAGAGCTGGAGTTTCTTTAACCGGGCAGCATATGGCATCTGTTTGAGCCCTTTGATCCTCTTGGTGAGGTACTTTTGGGGTCTTTCCAGTTGCTGCAGGTGTCTGGTAAGGTACATCCCAAAAGGGGCATTGTACTCAATTATGGGTCTGATGAGGGATGAGTAAAGAGGCACGATGACGTCCTCTGATCTAGATGTGAATCTCTTCATGATTAGTTGGGCTATGTAAAATGTTTTTCTAACCACTTTGGCCACGTGGTTGTCAAATGAGAGATTGCTATCAACTTGGGTCCCCAGGTCCCTAATTACTTCTTCTGTACTTAATGGATTACCACCTATGTGGTAATTTGTGGGCACTTTGTTTTTGCCAAAGGGGATGACTATACACTTTTTGGCATTTAGCTTGAGGCCATGGCTCTGGCACCAGTTGTCTGTTTCTATGAGGCCCTTTTGGAGGATGCTTGTGTCAGCTGGAGAGTCAATTATGGCGCCCAATTTGCAGTCATCTGCGAACTTGGTCAGCCACAGTCCTTCCGTGTTGGCCTGTACCTCAGAGAAATATATACTGAACAAGAGAGGTCCCAGGACTGAGCCTTGTGGGACACCACTTGTAACTGGTTTGGAGTCTGACATGGCTCCAGCAATTCCAACCATGTGGGTTCTGTCCTTGAGCCAATTTGCAATCCATTTAGTGACATAGGGGTTTATATTTAAGCTGGTGAGTTTATCTATAATGCCCGAGTGGGGTATTGTATCGAAGGCTTTTGCGAGGTCCAGGTAGGCTGTGTGGACCACCTTCCCCTCGTCAATGGCCTTGGTGACTGTTTCAAAGAAATCAACCAGGTTTAAGAGGCAGGATCTGCCCTTAACAAAGCCGAACTGGGTAGGCTCCAGTGTTTGTAGGTCCCCAATATCTTTATTTATGAGGTCCATGATGATCCTTTCCATAGCTTTGCAGACCAAGCTAGTCAGGCTTATGGGGCGATAGTTTCCAGGATCCGTTGAGGCACCACCTTTATGGAGAGGGACCACTGTTGCTGTACTCCACTCTTTGGGCACATATCCTGTAGTAAGGCTGAGATTGAACAGTAGTTTTATGTTTGGGTTTAGCTCTTCTTGAAGTTCATGTAGGACGCAGCCCGGGACACCGTCTGGTCCCATTGATGCTGTGTTTTTTGCTTTGGAGAGGCGGCTCTTACCTGAGCATCTGAGATGTCAGGGGGGCAGCACTCTGCTGGGATAGATATTTTCCCTTTTGGTGGGGAGGGGGGGGGGAGTTTGCGCTGAACCTGTCAGCTAGGATGTTGGCAATGTCTGTGGGTTCGGTGTATTTTTTGTCATTTTGGACTAATTCTGAGCATATCTGGGAATTACCACCCAGGTTCCTAACATAACTAAAGAAAGCCTTGTGATTATCCTTAGTGTCCTATGCAATTTTTCTCTCGAAGCTGGCCTTAGACAATTTTATACTCCTACCATAGCAAGACACTTCCAGGTAATGTCAGGGCACACTTTTTCTGGGCTTTGGATACAATACTTCATTTACTGTTTTAAAAGGAATGGACTCTAGAAATATATTAGAAGCAGCAACTTGGTCATCTAGGCATACTTTTACAAATAAGAGTCTTTCTCCAGGTTTAGAACAGCCTTTGTTAGGACTGCTCTCCAAGAGCTCCTGAACTCTGATACTTCTTCCTCCTCCGTTTCTTTCTAAACTCTGGTATTCGACCCCTATAGCTTAGCATACTGCAACATAGTATAGTTGTATAAGTAAACTGTAGCCACATGATCATTGAAAATAAAACTGGTCATCCCTTACTTTTGGGGTGTATCGTGAACTCTTTTAGTAGGAACCCTCTCCCTCCATCCCACCTTCCTTTATTATGTTTTCTTCAAGGGTTTGGATATTTTTTTACTTTTCCCTTTCTACTATACAAAGTTAACTGGCAGGGCTCTAGCCTTCCTTACTCTGAGGCAAGAAAGCTCTGAAGGTTTGGTGCTTTATATTCCTCTCTTCAAGCTGTTCAGTGGTTAGGGAGCACGGAAGTTTAGAAACTGTCTGATTGTCCTACCCTTGGCAGGATATGAGTTGTATAGATTAGGCTGCAGCAATAGTGATCTATTCGAATAACTACTGTTATGGAAAGTTTACTTGCACAGTTGTACTTTCCCATTCCTGTCTTGGCCTTCACCATCCTACTTTTACTTTAACATTTGTCCCAAAGGCTCTCTCTCATCATCTGTCTAATTATGTCCTTAATCCACTTTCTATGGACACTGTTTCTTTTACGGGCCAGTTTTATTTCCTATATTTTCTGGCTATTTTTCTTTTTGCCCACTCTGCTGCCAAGTGGAATTGCCCTGTGCCCTGAATATCCCAATCCTTATCCACTCAGTTTTCCTAAACAAGCGGGAATGCCAATTTTCCTCAGCCTCCTTGCCATAGGTTTCATTTGCCCAGTCCATCATTCACTTCCACATTCCTTTCACCTTTTCACAGTACCACCACCTATGTCAACTGTTCTCCTTTGGTTCACCACAGCTGCAAATGTTTGCCATTATATACCTCTCTTTGTGCTTTACTTTTCATAGGAGGGGGTCTGCTCCACCAGTGCAGCAAACAGAACTCCAGATTATAGAATGAGCCCACTTTTAAATGTTTAACGTATTCCCCATGCTTCATCCCAAATGTTATCGCTCACACAAATCTCACGTTCCTTTCACCATTGAATTTGTAGACCTTCTAGTGTCTCCAGGGCTTGCCTTTCCTCGTTTCTCTATAATTCATGCTTCTTATACCTTTGCTCTAAATTATAATGTTTTATCAAGAAATGAAGTTCTTGCATTCTCTGCATACCATCTTTATCTTTAGGTCATTCTCATACTTCAGGCCTTTTACATAATAATATCTGAACACAGACCCACAAGCCATTCTCATTTCTCTCCTTAGAACTTGACTAATGTCTGCCTTGTTATTGGTACATGCCCTGAAGATCCACCCAACCACTTTTGAATGTTGTGTATCTCTCACAGCCCTGCCCATGATTCCCCATCAGTCATCTCCTCATTTTTCCAATGTACCCCAGTTATCTGATCATTCTCAAGTCCTCTCGGTTGTTGAGTTGGCTGCCTGTCATTTGATTGACAGTGATATTATCAATTGCTGAAAGATCAAAGATAAATGAGTGAAACAATTTTTGCTGACACTGGAATTTTCTTTTTTCTTCATTATTGTATGACCTAAAAGTAGGTATATTTATATTTAAGTTTGAGGGTGTGGGGGTGTCCATTCACATGGGGATGCAGGGGGAGTTGTCCTTCCTGAAAAAAAAATGACCTCTGAGGATATGCAAAAGCTACTTCGCTCATTATTTTTGATCATTCAGCACTCGATGATAGTGCTGTTGATTGATTGACCAACATGTATCCATTGAGCCATGCTAATTGAGACTGGTTAGCTTTGTAAATATGGCATTCACCACCACTGTAAACTTTTGCATTTTCTTGCCCTGCTTGTGTGAAATATTAACACAAACATAAAAAAAAAAAAAAACATCAGAAAGTAGGCATCCTATACAGGCACAAACACGTCCTCACCTATGCAGCAAGGCTATCCCTTGCCTCTTCCTTTCTACTTCCATCCTTGCAATATGGTGCACCTCTCCTTACTAATATACAATCCTCTCAAATCCAAACTGGACTCATGCTACAATAAATTCACAACATTTGTAACCAGTGCCATACACTCCTCCCTCCCACTACTGCGTATTACTCCAACATCTAAACTGGTTAGAACTTCCCCAACATCTAACATACCTGCAACTAATCACAGCTCATAAGCTAATCTGTAAGCCTTCTAGTTGTCCTGCCCCCTCCTCTCTGTTCATCATGTATCACCCAGACAGACCTCTGCGAGCAGTCAGTCAGATGCTCCTCAATGTAGCAAAACCTAAACTTTCCTCCAGTCAAACGCATTACCCATATGCTACAGCAAAACTAAGGAATGCTCTCCTTCCTTCAATTTGGTCTACTAGCAACTCTGAATGCTTTAAGACTTCGCTGAAACAACACCTGTTCTCTCATTGGCTATGTGCATGTACCAGCACTGACTATAAAAAATCCTCCTCATCTCACTCACGGCTCAACTCCTCATATATGCATTCAGTGCTTCCAACTTACTAAGTCCAACATGTGCCATCCAGCTACACCTAATCTACTATATCAGTTACCTACCATACATGGGCGCCCGCAGGCAGGTGCAAGGGGGTGCACTTGCACCCCCCTGGAACTGGCTGGCTGAGAAAGTCATTGTATTTTAATTTAAAAAAAGTTTTTTTTTAAAGGGTGTTCCTCTTTAAGAATGCCCTTTGGATCCTGTCCAGTCGTACAGATGCAACAGGTGTTTGCGACCTGTTTTTGTCTTCTCCGTCTGTGTGACTGATTTGACCCTTTAAATCTTATTTTCTACATGCTCTGTTGCTTCTGCTGATAAAAGGAAGAATCCGTGCTAAGTATGTTCACTGGTGAACCATGTCCTGTTGTACTTAAAAAGGGTCGTAAGGTATCTTGTGGGAAAACTCGTATCTATGTGATTATATTATATATAGTAAGTAATGAAGTAGGTGTGTCATTTTACTGTTTTAAGTAGCAGCCGTGCGTAATGTTTTACATGTAAATAGTTTTAAAGTTTGCATTTATTGGAAACCAAGAACACTATACAGCTGCTTTACCGTAAAGGTTTAGTAAAACGTGTTTTGGACATAATTTACGTGTACGTAATTAAAAGTTGTGTGCTCGTTTCCACTTAAGTGTGTTGTATAAAGGTTGAAGGTTGTACTCTCCTTAACATATGCCCAATTTTGTGCATGCTGCACTAAAATGTGCGTATGTGTAAAGTCTGTTGACTCACGGCTGCCAGGCTGTAGCAGGCTAGTTTAATGTGCAGTTTGAGACCAGGCATGAGCTTTTTTTAAGTTGAAATTGAGAACTCTGAGCATTCTTCTAATCATTACTCCCTTTGGAAAATGCTGTAGTGGTGTCCATTGGAAATGTATATATTACATGTGTCTTTATATCTTTAACAGTGTTTATAGCGATTAAAGTACAAGTTATTACAAAAAACGCTTTGTGGCTGATTTGGTAGAATGAGGTTGTATTACCCCCATTAAAGGTTTGTGTACTTGTCATGATACCCCTTTAAAAGTTTAATTGCATTTAGCATAACATAACAAGTAATATGGTTGTGTGTGTGTCCGACCGTTGTAGTCATAACCTGATAAAATAAGCTTCCTGTCTCCATTTCGCTAGGAATCTTGGCTGATTTTAGCATATTAGTTAACTCCTCTTCCATTTATTTCGACTGGGGTTCTAGAGTGTCATTACTGCAGCCACATGATCATTGAAAATAAAACTGGTCATCCCTTTCTTTTGGGGTGTATCGTGATCTCCACTGTTCATCATGAGATACACGCACCGAATCATACATTATGGCTAAGGTATGGCTTTGGTCGTCTTCCATCTGTACACTGCTTGGGTTAAGTTACCATTACAAACAATTGAATTTTTCAAGATAAAGGCATTATTAAACTCATGTTAAGCTGATTTGTTGTTTGAGTCCTGCACATTCTCTGCAGTAGAATGCTAGCTATTTTTATTTAAAGCAGTCTCCAGGTTCATTGAAGCTGGTTAGTGGTTCATTCCTGTTGTTTACTCTCCTACAGGCCTCCCAAAATTTTGAAGAAAGGTGCTCTGCATTCAGTATGTTACAGAGGCCTTCACTGTCTACTTTTTTGGAGGTTGTTGAAAAGGCAAGATTGTCTGAGCTTTTGCAACAGATGTTGTGTCTTCAGTTTGCAACAGTTAACCTTAGCAAATACTACTCATCAGGTGTGATCTGGAACTGGAAGCCGCATCTCTTTTAGGCAGTCTTTCACATCTTTTCTTGTTTTCCACAGCTGCTGCTTTAAGAAAGCTGTTTATATTAATGAACTTTTTGTAAGTCTAGTTTTGATTCTATAACAATAAATTATAATATCCAATGTATATTTTTTCAGCTTCTTGCAATGACAGAAATGACAACTGTATTTTTTTGTATTTTATTTGTAAAGCAGAACAATGAATACATCTGTATTGCATATTTTTCTGTTGCAATTTTCTATGAATAACAGAAGAAGCACAGTAAACTCTCAGTTAATTGGAACACAAGCAACTGGCAAAAAAAAAAAAATCGAAGGAACAGTACAATTTTCATGTCTTGCAAGGCGTTTTCCACCCGCAGAAACATACCTTCCAGTTTTAGAGTTTTAAAAAGGAAGATAGGAATAAATTCCCTCTTTGCCCAACCTGAGAACAAGTCAAACCAAACAAATAGTATAGAGTACAGTATTAATCAGGTCTATTTTTAATAGTAACTCTCAAGCAACTAGAAACTAGAATTATCCAGCATCTACTACACCCCATGGCTGCCAAACTGAAAGTTTACTGTATTCCTTTTCAACAGTATTGGGAGGTAAAACATGGAAAATCAAAACTGAAACTGCTTTTTGACAACCTCCAGAAAAACAGACACTGAAGGTCACTACCACTTGCACTTACAAGACAAAAAAAGAAAAAATAGTATTTTGAGTAAGCCATATTTAATCTAAATTAAAGAATGCACTTCCTACTCTCGGAGCTGCATTAGATCTGAATGCTCATTTTCAGCAGAGGCCCAGGGAGAACAGCTCCAGAACAATTCCTAACATACTATACATGAAATATTTACATGAGCATTGTGGTTTACACAGTTATAACATATAGCAGATAACATATGATCGCATAAGATATTTACATAAGCATAGTGGTTTAGACATACAATTAAAAGTATAGTAGGTAGTAACATATGATTGTTCATACAGTATGTTTAGTAGAGATAACGTTGAAGATGTACTAAAGATAAGACAAGAAAGGAAAAACAAAAAACACTAGCCAGATTGTCAAAGCAGGAGAATATAGACAAGTTCATGTGAGGTTCATTGACATTTTAAGGGAAACTGTGAAGAGTGTGCATAAAGCACGAACCAAGAAGCTGCACAAACCAATAACTTAGAAATGTCCAAAAGCCACAGGACCCAGAGCCAAGTTAAAATCCAAGTAAACTTTAATACTTTGCAACCAACAAATACATAAAACCAAGCGCTTTCACCCGGCCTCTGCCAGGCTTTCTCAAGGACTGAATACTATTGCACTCCATAGCTCATCATTTAAATACCCCATTTCAACATCAGCTGGTCAACAATTAATTACTGTCGATCAACATAACCATAATCATTTAATTCAAATAAAACATGAAAATTAAAAATCTAATTTATCATATTAAAACCATTCGAGTCAATTATATAGCCCCCTCCAGAATACCTTAAAGCCTAGCTTTCCTCAGTTTTAAAACTGGACCAATGTTTATGTTATCATTTAATCCTGGGGACCTAGTAGCATCTAGTTTGAGCTGCCAATAAAGTTTATGGTATTCCAACCGTGTCTCCCAGCTTCCTCCTCTTATTTCAGGGGTGATTTGTTCTAATACCATAAACTTTAACTTCATATCCTTGCACTTTTGGGAATGTTTAAAGAAAGCATTAGTTTCTTTACCTCTGGAAATGTCATAAAAATGTTCATACACTCTTCTTCTTAGGGGTCTTTCCGTTTTGCCGATGTAAAAACCTAAGCAAACTGTACAGACCCCCAAGTACACCACTCCCTGTGATGCACAGTTATAATAATTATTAGATCTAACTGTGAATTTTCTCTGAGGTAAGTAAAGTGTACCCTGATTTAACATAGCAGCACATTGATTACAATGATTGCACTTATATGTACCCATTTTACTCTTATTGATCTTAACATTTTCCTTCCTTTCAAACAGTTCTTTTAAATTTGCCCCTCTTTTTCTTATAAAGTGGGGGTTCCCCAAAAATAATTCATTCAGTTCTTCATTTACCCCCAAAATCGGCCAATACTTTAAAATAATAGCATCTATTTCCTGTGCCTTACTAGAAAATGTATATACAAAATTATTGTTTTCAGCCTCAAAATTCTTACTTTGTTCCTTATGGGTCGATGTATTACCTAACCCTAAAAAGGGTGGATATTTTGCTTCTCTATTATCCCTAACTTCTTGAATCATATTGTCAATTAAATATTCAGGATATCCTTTTTCCAGAAATAATTCTCTAAGGATGTCTGTTTCCTTATTAAAACTTTCCAATGAACTAGACATCCTTGAAGCTCTAATCAGCTGTCCTTTAATAATACCCTTTTTTTGATAGAAAGGGTGTCCACTGTTAAAGTGTAAATATGCATTAGAAAAAGTAGGCTTCCTAAATATTTGTGATTGAAACCTAAAATGAGTGTGGCCTTTCATTAGTTTAATATCTAAATAATGCAATTCATGTAAATCAATGTCATAAGTGACTTTTAAAAAGTTGGTACTAGAGTTAATATACTGTATAAACATTTCAAATTCATCTTTTGTGCCGGCCCATAGTAGACATATATCGTCCAAATATCATCTATAAAATCTAATACTCCTCTTCCATGGGCTATTAAGCACATAATTTTGTTCCCAGTGGTGTAAAACTACATTAGCATAAACTGTAGCACAAGGGGTCCCCATCGCAACTCCTTTTCTCTGTCTGTAAAATTCACCATTGAATAACATAAAATTATTGTCCAGTATTATTTCCATAAACTCCACCATCAAATTAATATTCCTGCTGTCTAAACCTGCTTCCTTACTCAAAACCTCTCCAAACCATTCTAATCCTATTTGGTGCGGGATACTAGGAAACAGTTTAGTAATTTACTACTCCAGTTTAGTCATTTAGAGCCAAAGGAATGGGACTTGATGGAATTATTGAAAAAAGAACATTGCAGAATTATGAAACCAGATAAGGGAGGGGGGGTGGTGTTAATGTATGAAGTAGACTATGATGCTCACATTTATGAAATGCTACAAGATGTGGAGCAATATGAAGTAACATCTAAGAATGAAATCAACATAGCCCACTCTAAGATTAACTATTTGTTGTATGACCATTTATTACAAGGGGTTATCAATGAGAGTTTATACAATTTTTTATATGTGGACAAGCCCAAGATCCCAGTTATTTTCGGGATACCGAAAACGCACAAAGGGGTGGAACAATTGAAGTTCAGACCAATAGTGGCAGGTTCGCGTGGCATCACAGAACCTTTACCTAAATTCATTGATGAAAGAATTTGTGTCCACAATTGAACACATTTGTAAGGACTCTTGGGAATTTTTAAGAGATTGATCATGCATGGTTTGATACCCAACTTTGGATGGTGACCATAGATGTGGTACAATTGTTCCCTAGTATCCCACACCAAATAGGATTAGAATGGTTTGGAGAGGTTTTGAGTAAGGAAGCAGGTTTAGACAGCAGGAATATTAATTTGATGGTGGAGTTTATGGAAATAATACTGGACAATAATTTTATGTTATTCAATGGTGAATTTTACAGACAGAGAAAAAGGGTTGCGATGGGGACCCCTTGTGCTACAGTTTATGCTAATGTAGTTTTACACCACTGGGAACAAAATTATGTGCTTAATAGCCCATGGAAGACGAATATTAGATTTTATAGACGGTATTTGGATGATATATGTCTACTATGGGCCGGCACAAAAGATGAATTTGAAATGTTTATACAGTATATTAACTCTAGTACCAACTTTTTAAGATTCACTTATGACATTGATTTAAATGAATTGCATTATTTAGATATTAAACTAATGAAAGACTACACTCATTTTAGGTTTCAATCACAAATATTTAGGAAGCCTACTTTTTCTAATGCATATTTACACTTTAACAGTAAGACACCCTTTCTATCAAAAAAAGGGTATTATTAAAGGACAGCTGATTAGAGCTTCAAGGATGTCTAGTTCGTTGGAAAGTTTTAATAAGGAAACAGACATCCTTAGAGGATTATTTCTGGAAAAAGGATATCCTGAATATTTAATTGACAATATGATTCAAGAAGTTAGGGATAATAGAGAAGCAAAATATCCACCTTATTAGGGTTAGGTAATACATCGACCCATAAGGAACAAAGTAAGAATTTTGAGGCTGAAAACAAACATTTTGTATATACATTTTCTAGTAAGGCACAGGAAATAGAAGCTATTATTTTAAAGTATTGGCCGATTTTGGGGGTAAATGAAGAATTGAATTAATTATTTTTGGGGAACCCCCACTTTATAAGAAAAAGAGGGGCAAATTTAAAAAAACTGTTAGAAAGGAAGGAAAATGTTAAGATCAATAAGAGTAAAATGGGTACATATAAGTGCAATCATTGTAATCAATGTGCTGCTATGTTAAATCAGGGTACACTTTACTTACCTCAGAGAAAATTCACGGTTAGATCTAATAATTATTATAACTGTGCATCACAGGGAGTGGTGTACTTGGGGGTCTGTACAGTTTGCTTAGGTTTTTACATCGGCAAAATGGAAAGACCCCTAAGAAGAAGAGTGTATGAACATTTTTATGACATTTCCAGAGGTAAAGAAACTAATGCTTTCTTTAAACATTCCCAAAAGTGCAAGGATATGAAGTTAAAGTTTATGGTATTAGAACAAATCACCCCTGAAATAAGAGGAGGAAGCTGGGAGACACGGTTGGAATACCATAAACTTTATTGGCAGCTCAAACTAGATGCTACTAGGTCCCCAGGATTAAATGATAACATAAACATTGGTCCAGTTTTAAAACTGAGGAAAGCTAGGCTTTAAGGTATTCTGGAGGGGGCTATATAATTGACTCAAATGGTTTTAATATGATAAATTAGATTTTTAATGTTCATGTTTTATTTGAATTAAATGATTATGGTTATGTTGATTGACAGTAATTAATTGTTGACCAGCTGATGTTGAAATGGGGTATTTAAATGATGAGCTGTGGAGTGCAATAGCATTCAGTCCTTGAGAAAGCCTGGCAGAGGCTGGGTGAAAGCGCTTGGTTCTGTGCATAAAGCATATATTCCTATCCAGAATTCATACCTCAGTCTCAACCTCTTAGAACAAAAAATCTGGACAAAGCCTAAAATGATGGGGGAAGAAGTAGAGGCAGATTTTAAATATTGGTCTTACAAACTTAGAAAGTTGATAGAATAATAGTTTTTGCATTAGCATACAATTTCTGAAGAATGTGTAGTCTTAAACTTAAATGTTTATCATTATTTAATTACTTCAATCCTCAGGTATTTGCCAGAAAAAGTACATATTTTAGGAGAAACACACAAAAAATATGAGGCAAAAATCTGGACATTCTGCGAAAATCTTTACAGTTGAGAGGTATGATGGTGCTTACTGCAGTATTAAGTTTTCTTTGCATAAACATGTACAAAAGTAAAAATCAACTAGTTTTATGTAATTATTTTTTGTTGTTGTCCAGGCTACCATGATGCACATGCTTATCATTGGTGTACCTGAAACAAATCAGAACATTTTTTTTTTTAATCCCATACCTGACACTTTTTTTTTTTGTTCAGTAACATCACAGAAGCTCTGCAAGATATTGACTACAAAGGTAGTAGTAGCCCATCGGATTCTTTAGGTTGTCTTACAACTTCAAAGCCAATGCATCAGACAAGAAGCAAGCATTCAGATATAGTAGCAATATGATATAGTTCATTACTGACGCCAATTTGTTTTCAGAAATCTTTAAGTTGTAGGTTTTGCATCATTTTAGGATGCAGATAAAATAAGTTGAACTAAGCAGTGTTACTGGTGGAAAAGCCAAACGTCAGTGAAGAAGCTAATGAGTCAAGATAGGGAATATAAATACTTGTTCTGGAATAACTCTCAAAATCCACGGCTACTGTGTTTGCTCGGTCAACTGCAAATCTTTGGCAACACTAACTCAATACCAAGTTTAGTTGCTAGTGATCTTGCCTTACTGAGAATGCCATTCCTAAAGTGTTCTTCAGCATGGTTGCGGTGCTCCTTGAATATTTAAATGAGTCTGTTGATATGTTGTTGAACCTTTACTATACAAGTTGAACAGACTGAAACATCTGAGCAACATGCTCAAGAACTGCTGAGTAATTTGCAATAATGAATTGAGAAATCAGAAACGTGCATGAAGAGCAAGCACTCAGTAACATAAGTGCATTTTGTCTGGATTCACCAGCAGTGCTCTTCTGAAGATCAGCCAGGTAGTTAAATATTTTCTCAAAGTTCTGACTAAACACACAAATGGATTTATATTACTCGGTTCATTATGTCTCACACAAAAGAGATATATTTGGTACCAATGCTCGTCATTTTGGAATGTCACAGCAAAAAGTAATAATCTTCTTGATAACACCAACAGCACTACGTATTTCAAGAACATCATTCAGATCATTGACTACAAGATTTAGTCTGTGAGATGCACAGTGGATAAAGGCTGCTTTTGGATATTTTTCACAAATCTTTGCCTGAACACCATTCTGGATACTTGTCATTATGGAGCAGCCATCATAGCCTTGTCAGAGTAATTTTTCCAGGTCTAGACCGTACTTTATGCATTCACTGACAATGACATTTGATACAGACAGTGCATCTCTCACAACAATGGGAACAAAAACTGTAAACTCTTCTTGAATACAATCATCAACAAATGGAATGTCCAATGACAACTGCTCAATGTCTGTGATATCTGCAGTTTCATCTGCCAATACACTAAATCCAACTGCCCTGTTCACTGCACAGTCTTCATATTCTGCCAACAGTTCATTTTGCACCCTATGGGTGTGTACCAAGCATTTCCTGCAGCTGTTTCACTGTGCTGTTTCAGTATTGTGTCACCAGCTTCAATATTAAAATCTAACAAGTAACACAAATTTCCACCAGAGTCTTCTTTTCCACAGAGAGGAATGTCAAGGTTGCACAGTAAATAATGGTAGATACAATTGGTTCCAATTTATTTTGGTTCTCTGCAATTTGTTTTGCTACTGCTGCATCTAGCTGTGGAATAACAGCTGTTTCTGGCTTCTGTCGTGTTTGTGTATGAGAAAAATTGGAAGCATCTTCAGTAGAACCTTTGTGCCATGATGATTGCATGTGATTTCTTGCAAGACTCATTGAAGGCATTATATTTTGTGCACACACTAGTGATAAAGCTGCCTTGCAACCCACGGTGAAGTGACTGAGGAAATAATACACAAGTTAAGCAGAGTGGGCCTTTCAAGAGAGGAGAATATACAAGCCACGGTGAGTACTGAGACAACCAACTATATCTGAATATAGTTGGTTAATAAATAATGACATGCATTTCAGTTTCAGACTTCATATCATTCAGAAAATTAATTCTAACACAAATCCTTTTATTC
This sequence comes from Protopterus annectens, assembly GCF_019279795.1. NCBI lineage: Eukaryota > Metazoa > Chordata > Ceratodontiformes > Protopteridae > Protopterus > Protopterus annectens. Next base: position 1,083,009,498 of record NC_056739.1, on the reverse strand, counting down.
TAGCAACTTTCTAATCTGTCCCTAGTTGTGGGCCTTTATCTCTAACATTATAACAGGCTTTGTCCATATTTCTTGTGTTAACAGATTGAGAGGTATGGTGTGTATGTTATTCTGTATGTATGTATAAGAAGGAGGAAGCATACCCCTCAGCTGTCCAGGTTTTTGGAAAATGTCCAGATTTATGCCCCATCTTTTTCCTAAAAAGCATTGAAGTTGCTAAATAATGACAGACATTTGAGTTTTAGATGCCATATCCTTTAGAAGAATACATACGAACATAAATCCTGTTATTCTAGCAATGTTCTAAGTTCACGAGAGCAATATTTATAATCTGCTCCTATTTATTTTAGGCTTTGTCCAGATTTCTTGCACTTAGAGGTTGAGGTGTGTGTTAGAGAGATTGAAATGTCCTAGAGTTAGCAGGTGGAATTTATTTTCAAGTGCATTTTCAAGGAATTGTGAGCTTAAAGGGAAGAGAATTTTACTGCTGCTCATGCTAAGCCTGCTTAAAATGTGCAACTGTTTTGTTTAGCAAATGGTATCACTATTGTGGTATAGAATTTTTAAAGCAGCACAGCAGGTAGCAAACTTGCATCTTGATACAGAGGGCTATAGGTTCTACTCCCACAACATGTAGATTTGTATTTTAAGGGGGTGTATGTCCTCCTTTGGATGAGATGCCAAATAACTATGAACTTTTTTTTCAGCTTGCCACCCATTCCCTACTGCAATATACCAACTTACCATTTTTTTAATATAACGTAGGCAATTTATTCTTCAGGGGCAGCAGGCATTGAATTTGTAGATGAAACACTGAAATATAAAGTTGTTTTCTAGCAACAACCTCTTCACTGGTTTCAGATCTCTTTAATGTGGAATTATTCAGATGAGTTTTACTTCTGCAAAGATTCTACATATTGATTGATATTGGTGGATTGTATGACAGAAGTTTGAGTAGAGTGGCCCTTTATGGTTGAAATGTTCTGAATTTGGCAGGTTGTCATTATTGGTTCATATGATTTGTTTCATTGCTTAAAGGAAAAATGTTCAGAACTATAAATTTAAAACACACTCTAACAAGTGGTGCTGTATTATACAAGGAATATAATTCAATTATTATATAGTATAATTAATACAGTCAGGGAGGTGAATCAAATAACTTTTGCATGGTTCTAAAAATGTGTGCAAGGAGCCTATGATTTGAAAACAGCCCAAAGGTAAACTTACCCTGCCACTGGCCAGATGCATTTTCTTTGAATGAGGGTTTCAATGTTGTTTCGGTGAATGTGGGTTTCAAAGGTAGAGAAGTTTTAATGCTAAGCCTCTTATCATTGTTTTGCTTTGTTTAGGTTTAGTAAATGTCTATCAGTGTTTGTGCTATAAAATTTTAAATAAAAGCTGTAAATGAAATCCAAATATCTGTAATCATTGTAGAAGTAAAGCATAAAACAGTATGCACACTGAGAGATTTGAACAGTGTCTATGACAAATGGGGAAAAATAGCCAAGTAATGGGACACTGGAATGGCTGCGTGGGTGGGGGTGGGGCTGTCTGGGCGGGGGCAGCAGAGGGGTGGGGCTGTGTGGGTGGGGCTTAGGTTTGCACCCCCCTGCAAAAAATCCTGCAGGCTCCCTTGCTACCATACCTTCTAATCAATCTTGATGCCTATATAGCAATAGCTCTAAGACTATACCTATCTCTCAGTATCTTTAATCTGCTGCTCTCCATCTTTCCCTCTCTATTGCAGAACTCCAATACTGTATTGTTCTCACATTCACTGTTATCCCATGTCATTCAACTGTATTCTTGTTTGGCTTACATACTTAAAATCTAACATCTGTATAACTAGTATTATCTATTTTATTGTATCACCTATTCTGTAATGTAAAGTTCTGTACCATCACTGCTTGATTTCTGTATTTTGATTCTGTAGCTTTATCATGTTTTTGGAGATTTTCTCCCCAGCTATCTACTGAAAATGGGCTCACCCTGGCCCAGTAGACCTCCCAATAAACAAATACAAGTAAATAAATAAATAAATAAATAATATTCTGTCTTGCAGGCTGGTACTCAAATGTCATAGAAGACATATTACCAGTGGTAAGGCCAGAGTTCTGATAACAGTCATCTCCTCCAATAAAGTCACCTTATCTAGCCATCGGTCTAGCATACCCCAGTTTTTTCAAACTAAAGTGGGCCAATTATTTTCTTTGATTCTTAACTGTTGTGTACATTTTAACTTCTATAAACTTCTCCCCTCCCAATGAGCATGGAAATACCACCTCACCCCCCCCCCTTTTACCATCATTACTGGTGATTTTTGAAATACATTCTTAGACCTGATGTCATTCCAATTCTTAGAACATATCTAACAGCTCTGGAAGTGTTTTCCAAACATATGTCACCAGGACCATGTAGTTACCTTCAAACATAATCAAATTTCTACTTTTAACTAAGCACCCTCATAACTCTTTGTGCTAATGTCTGTTACTATAATGAAAATACAAAGGGACACAGAGCAACATTTGCGTGTGCATCTACCCAGTTTTACCTCATCAGATAGCCCCATGTTCACCAAGATGCATTGAAAAGGGCCTTCTCCTAATGCCTGTTCCACAGTTTGACTAACATGGACTGTACTGAAAGTGTTTTGGATATGGAAATACACTACACATCTCTCGTTTTCTCTCTCTCATTCTCTTTCTCTCTGCCCATTCCACAAAGATCAGGAGTAGCCACTAATAGTCTGTAGATGACCTTCCTTTCATAAAACTCACCTGAGCTGAATATATCCCACGTGAAAGTTTCCTCTCTAGTCTCCTTTTTAATACTCTTGTGAAATTATTGGCATCAGCATTACACAGATAAATAGGTGGGAAAGTGCTGGGTCTTTAGGGTCCTCTTTTCCTTTGGGTTAGGCTACTAGCTTAGCTTCTTTTATTGACTGTGGAATCTTCCAGTCCTTCAGTATATTCTTAAATACATCTGTTAAACTGTACCCTATTTCCAGTCCTATTTTCTATACAAAACAACTAGAAAGCCACGAGGACCTCAAGACTGACAACATTTCATGTGTCTAATAACAGCAGCTATTTCTCCCACCCCATCTTCCTATGTAGGACTGTCCTCAAGGGATTCTTCCTTTCAAAGTTCTTAAATCCCTGCATGTCTCCATCAATTGCCCTAAACAGCCTGCCATAAAATTCCCCAAATGACTTCCTGTTTCTTGTTCTTTTATTACTCATATGGTCTTATCATTCTTTAATCATTCTTTACCACTTTCATCCAAGACTGTTTCCTCTGTCTCTTAAATCACCATGTCAGTAGTTTAACCTCTACTTCTATGATGTTATTTTCAAACCTGAAAATACTTTTCAGAATAAAAAGTCATCCCAAACTTTACCTATGTATAATTTATGGAACATTTCACAGTCAGGTGTACAATGTCAGAAAGGGGTTAATTACAGTGGGAATGCCTGTGTATAAAAGGAACTAAGACTGTTATTTTGTGGTATTTAAAAGAAAAGAAATGAATAGGATTATGGTTTTCTTTATTTTACTGTTAGAGTTTTGCAACACAATTATTGCAGTTATTAATTGACTAGAGTATGAAACCCTGCAATTAACTACATTAATTTCACAGCAAATGCACACATATCTTTTTCTCACATATAAGATTTGGGAGGCATAGATTGAGGGGTGAATATTTAATACAGCACCCAGTGATTGAGACTTTGGATTCACTTAAAGACCTGGGTATATGGGTAGACTCAGTTTTGAGTTCTTCTGATCATATGAACCAATTGGTTAATCATCATCATCGTCATTGAGCCTCTTTTTCCCATTTTCTACATGGGGCTGGGGTGTCATGTCAGCTATCGCCATCTGTCTCAGTTCAATGGCATTGTCCTGCTTTCTTTGACACTCATGCCTGACTGTCACAGGTATTCTCTCACACAATCCACCCACCTCTTTGCTGGATGCATTGCTCTCTCTTGCCTTCTTCTTGTCAGTCCCAAACCTTTTTCACCAGGTTGTCTTCTGTTTTTCTGCATGTGCCCAAGCCACTGTAATCTGTTCTCTTTGACCTTTTCTGCAATTGAAATTACTTTGGTTTCTGCCCTTACATCCTCATTTCTTTGTCTGTCCCACAGTGTGCTGTACTGGTTGCACCTCTGTTTTGTACACCTCACTTTTCAGCTTCTTTGGCATTCCTCTGTCATATACTACATCTGACATGCTGTGTCAGTTGGCTGCAGCACCTCTGATTCTAGTTTTGACCTCTTCATTCAGACTTCCATTTTCTTCAACCAGCCCTCCCAGATACTCAAGCTCTTAATATGTTCCACTATTTTCCCTTCCATCTCAGTTTTCAACTTCTGAACTCCCTCATTTGCTGCCATTACAACTGTCTTATCTATACCCAGTTTCATACCATGCATCTTCAGTTTTGCAATCCATTCCCCTATCCTTCACTGAAGTTCTTGCTCAGAGTTTGCCTGTAATGCCACATTGTCTACATACAGCAACTTAATCTGTTCTCTCTGCCTATTTGCTAATGTAATCTGCCATCAGTATGAACAGCAGTGGGCTCAGAGCTGAACCTTGGTGCACACCTCACTCCCAGTGGGAACCCTTCTGTGAGACTGAACACTGTTCTTACTTGAGTCACTGGGTCCTTGTACATAGCTTGCACTAATTCAACCAATGTTTCTGAGACTTTGAACCACTGCAGGACTGCCCAAAACAGTTTCTTGGGACTCTGTCATATGCATTCTCCAAGCCTAGGAATGCGCAATTGGACTCTTTCCTCATCTCCAACTTTATCTCAACTGTCTGTCTCACTGTAAAAATCAAATCAGTTGTGCTTTATCCTGACCTGAATCCGAACTGCTCACCTCCCATCTTACTTTCTACTACTCTATAGTCATTTATCAATCACTGTCTCCAGAACTTTCATGCAATGTGATAGAAGTTTGATACATTTCTACTGCTCACAGTTGTGAATGTCCCCTTTGTTCTTGAACACTGGCACTAGTATGCTTATTCTCTAGTCATCTGGGATATGCCTTTCTCTCCACAATGCTGTGAGTACCCTCATCTTCACCCAGCATCTTTATCATATCTGCTTTGACCTCATCTGAGCCTGCTGCTTTACCTTACTTAAATTTCCTTAGTGCAGTTCTTACTTCTTCTGTGGTGGGCTCCTCTTCTCTCATCGGGTGCTGTGTCTGGGCAGTGCAGCTTATGTTGGGTTTTCTTCATTCAGAAGCTGCTGGAAGTATTCCTTCCATCTGCATTTGATGCCCTGTGGACTGGGGAGCAGGTTGTTGCTGGCATCCCTTATGAAGGGTCTCTGATTATCTTCTTTATATTTCAGTATTTGCCTAGCAACCTGATATAGTTTATTTGTGTCATCTACTTACTTTGTAGAAGTTTTTAGAGTGCCTCTGATGCCTTGTTCTTTGCTATTGCAACTCCTTTCTTAGCTTCTCTGTTAGCCAACCAATATTCCTTCATAGCCTGGTTGGTCTTTTCTATCTCCCATGTCTTCAGCCACTCCTTCTTTTTTTTATGACTTCCAGGACTTCTGCACTCCACCATCAGTTTTCCTTATGTACCTTATTTCCATGCCTGGCTCAGCCACGTCTGTTCTGTAGTCTTCATACATGCTGTTTTGAGGAGCTGCCATTCTTCTTCAACTCCACCTATTTCCTCTTCTTCTTGAGGTGATAAAGCCCTGAGTAATTCCTTAAACTGCTGTGCTTTCTTTCCTGTCAATGTCCAGATCTTCAGCATGGTCTCTGTTGACCTTAGAATCTTCTCTGACCACTATTTGCAGCTTATTGTGGCAACCAGTGGTTTATGCTGTGGGTCGACTGTTTCACTTGGGATGACTTTGCAATTGCTGATTTGACCCCAGTGCCCTTTCCTTACTAGAAGGAAGTCTACCTGAGTTGCATGTTGGCCAGTTTTGTATGTGATCTTGTGACTGTCTCTCTTTCTGGACCACGTGTTGGCCATTATCAAGCCATTTGCAGGACAGAAGTCTAAAATGGCCTCTCCTTCTTTAATCCTTTTGCATCACCCATGTGGACCCAGGCAGTCCTTATATCCTGTTCTGTCTTTTCTGATATGTGTATTCAAATCATCCATTATTAACACCAATTCCTGTTGTCTTGCTTTATCTAGTATGTTCAGAAATTGCTGTTTGAATGCACTCTTTTCCTCACTATCATATCCATGCTATGAGGCAAAGACTGAGATTATGAATATTGAACTGTCATTAGGCTGAAGTCTGATTGCCATGAGTTTGTCACTAATTCTGATGACATCATTGTCTTCTGAAGCTTCTTCCTCACCACAGTTCCCACACCATTTCTAGGTTTCCCTCTTCCTGAGTAGTAGACTCTGGATCCCAATTCAAGTGGCTTTGCTGATTTGCCTTTCCATTTTGTCTCCTGGTACTCTTTACCATCATGTCATCTACTTCCAAGATGCATCCTGTCAGTGAACCTGCACTGAGTGTAGCAATTTTTAATTCATGTTTGGCAGGTTGATTGGTTTTATGTCTAGCTTTCACTCAACAGAGCTATCCTAGGTAACCCAAGCTGGGCAACTGGACACCAGCAGGCCAGTAGCTTATTGACCTAGGGCTGCTGAGCTTTATGGCATGTAAACACTGCCAAAAAGGGGCTTGTACAACCCCTCCATCATTAGTATGGGTGCCTGGCATGGATCAGAGTAGGACAGGTCCTCAACCCACTTATCACCAGCAAATACCCATGGCCATTTGGCGACATTAGTCAACATGACCGAATCACCTAGAGTCATATTTTACGCCATTGAGTGGCTAGAAAATATAGATAGTATAATAAATGTATAAAGTCTGGGAAAACAGAAATAATGAAATCATTGCTTGTAAGTTACATTAGAGGCAAACTAGACTATGGAATAATGATATGGATACCATATACGAAAATTAGCATGACTAAATCAGAAAGAGTACAGTAGAAATATACCAAAGACATTCGTGGATATGAAAGTTTAAGTTATATGAAAGATTAAAATAGCTGTGTGTGTACTGTGTCTCATCTAGGTTTTTAGAGGATGCTTTATTCAGGTATATAACGCATTTAGAGACAACAATCTTATGGAATGTTTGGGATTATCAAACAGTAGCACAGGATCATCAGTCAACCTGCACAGGGAATTATACAGAAATGAGAGATGTACTAACTGACTCACTGAGAGAGTAGTTTATGCCTGGAATAGACTACCCAATTACATTAAAGCAAGCATTAATTTAGATGTTTTTACAACATGGACACTTGCTTTGGGAATGACTGTCTAGATATATTGGCAGGCTGGAAGGGTATTATTGCCCATGACTGAAATATTTATATGTGTGTGTGTGTGTATGTGTATATATATATATATATATATATATATATATATATATTATATATATATGTGTGTGTGTGTACATATGTATTACTACACTCAGTGGTCTTATACATTTCCATTTACTGGAGTGTCACATTGTTGGTTGATGTGAGCAAAACACTCAGAAAGAGAGCAGCTCAGCAATGATAGGAGACTCAAAGATCTTAATTAGCTTACAAATAATAGTTTGTACACCCAAGCATCCTATAACTAGTGCCCTAATGTTCTGAAGATATAAATAAACACTTTGGTAAACTGAATAAATATGAACTTGTTTAAAATTACACTACATATGATACAGCTTCGTATTTGCTCTTATTTCATTGCCTTACACTTAATAGTTTGCAATGATGAGGGAAAATGCAAAAAGAAAAAAAAAAAAAAAACATTTAACCTACATAGTAAGAGTTCCATCTACATTGAATTTGGTTCTTTGTACTGTATTTATCATTTAGATGGAGCCATTTGATACGCAAGTAAAAAAGTCTTCTACAAAGCATATAGCTGGGCTTAAAAGACTTCCAGCTGAAGGAATACACCAGAATAGTTCATTAGGTAATTTTTATGTCTAAGTGTACAAGAACATGAAAGATAACCAAATAAAGAATAGTTCTACATACATTGTGAAGCATTAGACAAATTAAAGACAACCCCGAAAGGTCTTTTTAATATACCATCTGAAAATATGCTAATAGTTTATTTACTCTCACCATTAAAATAAAATGTTACATTCAACTTTCTAATATAAGTAAAGCATCTAAATTTTGTTTTTAAGACATCATTTTCTGTTACACAGAAAGAAGATGCTTCTTTTTAAATTTTTATGAATACTGAGGTTATAAAAGGAAGTAACATGGCTGAATGTTCCATTCTGATGAAGTCTGCTGTGTGGGACAAAACTGCTTAATAAGTATTTGTTTGGAGGTTTGATAGATGTTTTTCATTTTTCATTAAAATTTTGGTTCAAATGTTTATCAGTTTCTGTCATTTTGCACCGATTTGTGGTTCTTCAAGTTTGTTGACAGTGCCATTAAATAGTATAAACCTGATTCTGAAAACAATACGTATGTTTCTTTGAGAATACTACTTTAGCTGTTCTAGAATAAGAGTAAAATCTAGGCGAAAAAAACAAGTATATATTGCTGGCAAAAGCCCCAAAGCTATGCGCAAATCCTCCATTTTTATCGATTCCATACATTTTTTGACAGCTTTCCCCATGGTAGGGTCCTGTAGAAACCTAGGATCCAACTGTGTGTCCTGACATGTAAAAGTAGTGTTCCAGCCCCTCACAATTACTGTTAACCCCTGCAAGTTATTGATCCATTTTCTTACCATATCCCAAGCTTGCTGAGTTGAAATTCTAGGCAGGATATAAAGTGTAAACCAGAGTACATAATATGCTCACCAGGCGACCTTTAATAATCACATATCTACCCTCCAAGGTAGCATGTTAAATTATAATTTCAAAGGGGAGACACTTCTTTATCCTCCATTTACTCAAAGGATACAAGGAGAAAGTACTAATATACTTTGTACCCAAATGTTTCTGATGATCCTAATCAGATAAGTATATCTGCTGCTCCATTATTATCTCCGATCCCGTATTCTTAACAAAGGTGAATAGCATAGTCCACTTAACAGAATTAGTGATCCTGTTTATATGCCAACTTAAATATTTGACTGATCTAATTTGAAGATAAAAATCAAACCTCCCAAAAAACACTCCCCTCACATTTTGTACCATTTATAAAAAATATTACCCTGTCAAAGTTATATAACCACTACTCCAGAAATGTCCCTCATATACCTCTTAACTGTCCACATTTTTACAGAATGTCTAAATTTTGCCTTACATTTTTGTTCTGTTCCTCATAAAATTTGTAGATTTCTGGCAAATCACCGAGGATTGAAGTAATTAAATAATGGCATGCATTTGTGCTTCAGACTTTATATCTTTCAGAGAATGTATACTACTACAAATCATTTTATTCTAGCAAATTTCTAAGTTTCTAAGAGCACTATTTAAAAATCTGTATCTATTTTTGTGCTTTGTCCCCCATAATTTTAGGCTTTCTCCAGCTTTCTTGTGCTAAGAGGTTAAGAGGCACAGTCCTTTTATACATAGAATTTATGACACTTGACTACAACAGCTGATGTTCTTATAATATGACGTAAATTTAAACACACATATTGAAAATAAAATCAGAAAAAGCAGCATAACTACATAGTCAATCAATCAAAACTATATACAATATTTGCAATTACATATGGCTGACTTCCAAGGAGGAGGCTATATCTTTAAAGATCATTTTCTCCTCATTAAAGGCTTCAGACAGGGTAGTCATACTTGCTTGGGATCTTAAATTATAGCTGATTGAGAATTCCCTGCTCATATTAAAGTCTGCATTTCCTTCACCTCCAGGAAATATTTGTCAGCTTTTGTCAACCACGAAATTTTATTCAGTTCAAATATACCATGAAATTAATCAGTCTCATTGTGTGGAGTCTGCATGCCCTCCCCATGGTCGAGTGATGTTTAAAGACATGCAGATAGGTGTGTGCATGAATGGGTGTGCCTTCTTTGAAGGTTGGGTGTCAGGCTGGCAACTTGGCACCGTAAAACTCCACTGCCAATCATTAGCAGGCCGGAGTTCTGCTGTGGCGACCCCAAACCAGGAAAAGCTGAAAGAATTAATATATATATATATATATATATATATATATATATATATATATACACACACACACACACACAGACACATCAGAAAGAAAATGACTCAGTCCACTCACTGAATGGTTGGGTGCAGAAGTTACATTAATATGCCCCTGAACTATTCACTGCCAATTCACCAGTCTGCGTCTGAAGACAGGAAAAGGTGCTATGTCCTGGCACACTGCTCTACTGGGTGAAAAATTAATGGGTATTAAACTGCCAGCGTTGCTAATACATGAAATAGATGTAGGGTTGAATAAAATGCAGGCAATTTTAATGTGACGTCCAACGAAATAAATGTGTGCTGATCCCCAAGGAGCCAAATATTTAAAGCTGCAGGATATAACAATGTAAACCACCCCTTGATTATGCAGTGGAGTTTTATTGCAAGTCTACCAGCTGACATTTTGATCCATGTATCCTGGCAATAGTCATTTTCCACAAAAACACAAGATTCTCTCACCTTAAGAATTCTTCACAGTGACAATAACTGTGAAATATTTTTTTCATTCAAAGAATAGGATCCAAACAGGATTATAACTGTCTCAGAGATCTATTTCTATCTACCATAGATGCAAATATCCAATGTAATCTCTCTCTAACTAAATGTCTGCTATATATATATATATATATATATATATATATATATATATATATATATATATATATATATATACAGTTCACTCAGACAGTAATTGCTGAAGAAAACTAGCACAATCACCCCTGTTCTCTCCCTTCATATGTGCCATTCAGCCACATATCTTTCAGCAATTTCTCTTTCAAATTTATCATTTTGCTTTTTAAATATTCAATTCTATCTTCTACCTACTCCAGTCTGTTCTTTGTTGCCAACAAAGTTTCACTGCCCTCCAATAAAGCATCAAAGAAAGAGGTGAGAGCTTGTTCAATGTCCTTTAGCTTCAAGTCTCTGGGAGCCATGTATTCTAATAATGAGCTATCAGCCTTCTACATTTCTGCCACAATCAAGTCAAATTTCTTTTTAATCTCATCCAGTTCAAAAAAGCAGCTATACATTGGGCTTTCTACTGATGTTCCACATATTGTGGGTGCCCCTGGAACATGCTGGGCCCGCTAGGAGATAACATTCCTCGTTTTATTTTTGAATTTTCTTTCTTTGACATGCAAGCTTTTATGTGCAGTAACTAATTCCATAACTAAACTATGATGATCTAAGTAATTACAGACTAAAATCACAGTAAAATAAAAAACTGAGGGCAGCAACTCGAGACACATATTGCTTGATGGTGTTGCTCTTGACCTGAAGCAACCAAATTTACATTGAATATATAAAAACCCTCAGCTACTTAACTGACAGGCAGAAAAGACAAGGCAACCAGAAACTTTACAAGCTGTTCAAATTTTAACTCTTGAGAAAAAGGAGGAGCAAGCCTGTGTTTTACATTGTCCTCTCCATGGTCTCCACTAGCTGAATAAGCACCATTTTGTTACTACTAGGAAACAATGCTGAATGGCTTTTAAAGCTATTTCAAAAAAGCATTTAAAATTTATGCTAGCAGAAGGGAGACTGCAAATAATGACTCAACTACTGTATCCCACAGCATAATATGTTATCATTGCCCTCTCACTCATCAAGCAATACATTAATGGAGTACTTTTACAGGCAACACCAAAATTACAAAAGCATGGATCAGATGCAGCTGTATCATGATTTTCCCTGGTAATGAATGAGCTTTCACAGATCAATAAAGAACCTCCAGATTTCATTATCACTGATCACATACCTGACGATGAGCATTAAAAATGTCTTTACAATAGGTTTAATTTTTAAGTTTCCAAGCACAGAGTCAATGCACTTGCCTCAATATATAATGTCTAGCAGGTACTCCCTGAACACCATTTGGTGGTTTATTGGCAACAACTTCTTGTGGTTACTGTCAGGTTTCACTGCAAGCTGTAGCCTGCCCTTCTCCTAAGATAATGAAGTACTTCAGCAACATGTTGTTTCCCTTTGTCAGGTGCATGACAATTGGTGCCACTTTATGTCAATTCCTCTCTTTTCTCAACATCCTGAGTAGTATGTCCTTTGTAGCTATCAGACTGGTTTCATTAATATGCACAATATGATTTGAAGATGGCACAGTTCTTCACAATATAAAGGTAACCATATATATTCACCATGTTTTCCTTCCATTACAGAAGAATACGGGTATAGATACTGCCTAATCACCCAAGTATGAAAGCATTAACAGGTGGACTGAGATCACTTCTTGCAGCAAAGGCTTCACAGTTAAGGTTACTGATGTTTCAGGAAGTCCACAGATGCTGTAAAGGTGATGAATGCCTAGGCTGTGTCTAATCCTACATCTACACACAGAACACCCCTTTGCCCACATCCCAAAATGCAAGCAAATGTACACAGCACACATATATATTTATTCCAGCAACAAGACCACTATTTCTATAACTTAATAATCCCATTTCAACTTTCAAGTCAATTAACCAGACAATGCTTCTGGGATGAGCCTGAACAATGTACATATGGATTAGTATTTCTTACAATATTCCATCTCCATAGTGTTAGCTCCTTCTTTATGATCTGACAATTGTTATATGAATGTGTAGGCAGGGGGAATGCTGCCCTCCTGTGCTCTCCATACTTACTGCATTACCTTTATCAGTACGGATAACCATACCATCCTTAAGACTCATCAGTTGTCACACTGGCATATACAAAGGGGCTTGTATTCCCATACTTAATACATTAAGTTCAGTAGTACAGCTCAATGACTACATCATTCAAAATTATTGCAATCCACTTTGTAGCATTTTGATATACTGGAATTTAGTTTAAACACAATACAGCTAAATGCTCTTTCTTGGAAAATAGGAGATAAAACATCTTATTGTTTTCTTCCTTCATGCTGGAAAAAATGGCCTTCTTTTTCTTCTACAACAGTCAAGAGATCCTCCACAGCAAAAAATAACAGCTTAGTCACAGGCCTCAGATGCATACTAAGATGCAAGTTTATCCACAAGTTCATCCTTATTTTAGTTACTTATAATAATTAACAAAAATAAAAGCACAAGCATAGGTGATAGAACAAGCCTTACTGGCTTGTAGTGGCTGTATGGCTTTTGCCAACAGTTAAAACTTCATCAGATCATAATAAAAAAGGAGGTCATTGGGTACTAAATTTAAATATTTACACCTTTTTATAACAAAAGAAGCTAATCTATTTAGTATCTCCCATGAGTATTTTGCCCAGGATAAGAAACCATAGGCATTTCACTTGACCTTGTGTTGAGCAATAACTTTTTTGCCTTTTGTTCTAAGCCCTTTAGACAAAAAAGTGCGAAGAACAGGAGCATGGAGCAACTATGATGCCCAATTTTGCAAGTGCTGTGCTGGTATTCTGGAAACAAAACCATGCTAATATCTCAATTTTTCAACAATGGATACTTTGGTTCTAACATTGCATTGATGATATCATCTTCATCTGGAAAGTTAATCTGAATAATATAGATGCCTTCATCTAGCACATCAGCAATTCAACAGACTTTTTGAAGTTCACAGCCCAACTGAACCCCAGCAAAGCAAGCATTTTGGATGTGAATAATTGAACAGCCTGTAACTTCAAATGAATCTTTACCAAAGGCTGGCCTGGATAAACAGCTACTTGCATGACCACAGAATGCATTACAAATACAAGAAAATAAATGTCATCAAAACCCAAAGGCTAAGGATCATGTTACACACTTTAGACTTAGAATAATTTTAGCAAAACAATCCAGAAGTTAAAGCATCACTTCTTGGAGTGAGGCTATGATAAGCCATTAGTCATTTATTTGTAACATTTAAGGCCCATTAAGGCGCAACAAGAAAAAGAAGCTGCAGACCCCCTATTCTTGCCCGTATAAATAAAGCTAACAATACCATAGAAACCTATAGGGTAGGTATGGGTGAATATTATACACGTGAAGCTATGATGGTGCCCCCCAGCCTGGATGAAAGTGCCATCAGAATTATACTTGCAGAGAGATAAAAGGTCATAATGGGTAATACAACTCTCCACAGCATCCTTTAAATCAACCACTATTTGTTAACAAACAGGTGTGAAACATATATTGAGATGAACACCTATGTTGTTCCATTCTCCTAAACTCTACTGGCCAGTACCTACCCATGTGGCTGTTGAACCTTCCCCTCTTTTTTAGTCACAAGGGCAGTTTCACCTACCCTGGGGATAACAAGACTTAAGAAGTCACTTCTGTAAGTAATAGCCAAGTTTCTTCACTTGTGTTTATTGTATAATGTACATAATGCTCATTTCTATATTGGGAAAATGTTGCAGTGAGAAAACAGATGATAAAAGCAATGTTTATCTAAGCATAGCCTTTTGTGTCTCTCCTTTGATCACTTTGTCTTTCATGCCCTTCAGGCAGTCCCCAGTAATCCTCTAGTGAGTGACTTAAATTCAGTCTTACAGAACAGGAGCTATCATAGCAGATTCATCTCAATGCCTGTCACTTCTTAGCACTAACTGAAAGTATCTCTGTGAAATGTGCCCTCATTCTCAGAAAGTTAAATCACACTAGATACCACAGCAACTTTATTTACATATTGTACTTTGGATGTATGTGACGCATTCTGGTTTTTGGATTACTTTGTGTTCCTTTAGGTTTCAGTGCTACTGATTTTAGTACTATAAATTTTGTTATTTTTAGACCATGTTTTCTTTTAATGTTCTTAATTACACTTGAATGCTATTTTTATTATGGGTGGGGCTTGTATGGATCTGTGTTATCTTTTGATATGCCATTCTGGGGGGGGGGGGGGGGCTGCATGTTGTGACATCTTTTTATTTTGTCATTATATTTGTATACTTTTTCATTTTGTAATTAAATTCTTAAAACTTTCTTTACACATACATATTATTGATATGCATACGTTATTTTTATGTCTATTAATGCTTATATTTTTATGCACGGCTAGCTTAAAGTACTACAACAGCTTCACATTGTTAAATTTCATTGAGCTTAGCAAACAGATGGAAAATGCTTCTTGTACTCATTTAGCCTTGAGAAAAAGTTGGGTCTGCTAAAAAGGAGCACGTTAACCTGTCGAAAGCAAGGCACTCCTGTATGCATAACTTTTTATCTCGTTATTCCTTCCAGCCTTGAAAGTGTATTCATGTGCAATGATTGTAATCCAAAGCTAAAAAAAAGTTTTGAACTTTGTATGAAGTAATCTTTTCTATTTTCTAAATTGAAAATATAAAAGTAATTGCATCCGAGTATACAACTGACTCTTTCTATAGGTGGAAAGATACAAAGTATCAACACTTTGAAATAAAACATATTTGCATCCACAATGTTTGACTGTTTGCGTTTGGGATTAACAGCTGCATTATATTGTTTATTAATGAGTTAGCCTTTACATTATTCTATGTTGTGCTATCATCACTAATTCTTTATGCTTAGTATTAATGCCCCAGCATTAGTCAGATCCCCATCCCACTCCTAAATGGTCATGCAGTAATAGCTCCTGACTATTGCTGGTTGATTTATGATTGGTTAGCTACATCTTCTCAGACTCACATGATTGGCCTGACTGGAATATTTCCCTACTGCCTTGGGTTAAAGCTACCACCCACCATTTATTAGATGTTTCATTGTCTAGTCTCATTTGTAGAATCAGTCCTATGGCTGCCCTCCTATGAGTTGTTTTAATTCTATTTTAATTTCTTTGCAGTGGTGCATTCATTTTACTGTACATTGGTTTCTTTTGTTAAGATAACGTTGAGAAGTTTAAATACAAGACTCCATGGCCTTTTTTATATAGCCTGATCAAGTCCTGACTGCAGATAAGGTTTTTCACTGAATACAATTAATAAATGACAAAAGGCAACAAGACCTAATCTATCACCAGTTTGTGTGTGTGTGTGCGTGCTAATTGTACAGTAGTTCTATCAAGTGTGGCACTACAGTGATTACTTTTTTTCTTTCAGTATATACAAAGTCAAAGGCACACTAAAGCTTACTTATTTTGAAGGACACCTCCTCCACTGAAAAGAAAGAGTTATGTTGTAGAAATGTAAATGTATTTGTTGTCAGTGAAGGCATGATTCCTACTAGGAGTGGAAGCCCAAAGAGATGTAAAAAGCCCTAAGATAACTGGAGGTTTAAGGCTTTTGGCAAAGAAAACCAACACACAGGGAAACAGCCACCACCTATAAGAACTCATCTCACATCATAATGAAAATATGAATTATGATGGAAGAGTAAGGAGAAGATGAAAACATTGTAGTGAGATCAAGGACAGTAACACAGTACAGTAATATACTGTTAACAACAAAAGGGCCACAGATAAGGTCTGTAAGAATACACAGGGCATCCTTAGTCCTGCAGCAGCGCTGGCAAAAAACCACTAAAAGCCCCCCAGTTTCCGAACTGTACTATCTTGCTCTTCTTCTGCAAAAGGGATAATCTGGAAAGAAAA
The DNA here is from genome assembly GCF_019279795.1 of Protopterus annectens. Taxonomy (NCBI): domain Eukaryota; kingdom Metazoa; phylum Chordata; order Ceratodontiformes; family Protopteridae; genus Protopterus; species Protopterus annectens. The sequence continues at coordinate 1,082,992,858 of NC_056739.1, read as the reverse complement.
CATCTAATTTATTTTTCCTCTGAAGATCCTTCATAACTGAAGGTGACCGTCTAAGTTCTCAAAACTTGACATTGCTTTATTTCCATACTGAATGTTTAGCAAAATACAAATCTCTACAATTCTGAAATGGATGAAATAAAATCAAATGACTATGTAAAGTGTTTGCTGACCAGTTAATTGGCACATGTGTACTGCAAAACAAAAAGAAGGGAGGCATAGAAAAATGACTAACTCATGACATCAACATTAGCAAATTAAAATAAAAGAATTTCAGATTAAAGTGTGTGCAGGTTCCACTCCTACCTTTTTCATAATGAAATGAATAGCAAAAGGAAGGAAAGTGATACCTACTGTTATGGCAGCCTACAACAGAGGGGATTATAATAGGTCCCCCACCATAACCACTTATAATGTATATGAGACATGGATTCCAAGAAAAGTCACCTCAACAGCAAAGCAAAGCTTGTGAATAGGCTCTTGACATCCATGCTAATAACGCATTATACACAGTTAAGACAGAAAAAAATACAATCATAATTCTTTTTAGTGCAAAAAGGTTTATCTGCTGCTAGTACTGACAGGTACAGAAAAAATTATAGTCAAATACAGATAGGGTAGAAATAAGGTGCCTTTCTATTGAATGGAGAGATTTAAACCCTGTTAAACATGTCACTCTGCCACACTGTATTTCTTTATATGACAGAAAAGTGTATAACAGCTTCTTAAATTGTAAGAAACCTGCAGATGACACTTTTTTATTCTCTAGTGCAAGGCTAAAGCACAGTAACAAACTTAAACAGTAAAAGAGGTCAGGAAAGGTGGTTAACAAAGTTGTCTTACCAAATTCAAAATGTAATTCCAGCACTTCATACACTAGATGAGTATTGACATTGACTGGTCACCTGCACAAGCTCCTATGAGCTTATTCAATTGGCTCTGCAGCGGATGGTTCTCATCTGTTGTATGTCAGGATGCAGTTATGAGGACTGCATCGACATCTGTGTAAGTAAAAGTGGCTTAAAGGTATCTGGGGTTGAAAAAAGGATCAAAACAATCCAAATGCCGGTCACAAACTGTTAACCTTGCTATTTCCTCACTGAAAAGGTGTTGCTCTGTCACAAAATACTTTTTTGACTTGTACACCTTTGATGACAACACCACTTGCCAATACTTCAGCTGGGTAATCACATTTGTTTTTGCATTATATTTATGGTAATGCTCTTTGAGAGTCTGAGTGTAATTTAATGGAATGTCACCTCAGTAACACATTTGCCCATCAATTATTCCAGAGAAAGGACTTGAAACAAATACATCAAGCACATTAAAATGTATATACAATTTAACTTCTAGCAAATGGAGATATAAACATCATAATCAACACGCAGCTTTATTTACTTCATAAGCACCTAATCTATCATCATTTAATATACACAATCACTTAAGACTTCATTTGTGAGAACCAGTTTCCCTTATCCAGTAAACCGTCCTTACTGTGAATACAGCAGTGTGGAGTATCATTTTGTGTTAGTATTTTCATATTTTTTGACAAGGTCCCAGACTTCTATTTTTGCATGGCTCATAATTATTGCAATTACAGAATTCAGTCATATCAAAAGTAAACTATGAAATAATTCAGGCTCTGATGTAACATCATTTGTACAAATGACTAATTTAGGGATTAACATGGTTAATGACAATTCACTTATTGAATACAAAATCATTACAATTTGAGATAAAAAAAAGTAGATAATATAATATACAATCAGTAGATTTTTAACAAATGAATCAAAAATCTGTAAAATGAACATAGCCTGTATGAATAATGTTATCAGATCATCAAACTCCTATTTTTGCATTATGTTGTTATACTCAGACTATAGATCATACATTTAACGTTGATACATCGGATACACAGATTTCTGTTCAAGAATAAAGGAGACAATAGTACAGATTAGTCTTCAGAACAGAGTACCAGACAAAGATATCATGCTAATTCTTCATTTTGTCAGTATGAAAGGAATGGCAGAATCAAGGTGCTTACATGTGCAATTACAGCCTAGGTTTATGAAACAGTAGCTTGAGAGAGAACAATGGGAAATTAAAGGGATTATTCATCTTTTTTGAACTGACTATCAGCAAAAAACAGGTAACAGACATTTCCTAGTTCAGATAATGGGATTAGTTTTCAAGTTACTGTTACTGCGGTGCAGCAGAATGGTGCTGCACTCCTCAGTGTGCTGTCCATTGCTTGAGATGTTAAACTGAGGTCCCATCTGCTTGACTTGGTGATAGCTCCAGTGGTTGTAAAAGATTCCATGGCACCTACTGTAAACAGGAGGGGAACTTCCCCAGTGTGACCAAACCCCCTAGTTGTGTATATACCATCTTGAGTCTCCGAAAAGAGGTCACTAGCCTAGCGGGAATAACCCTGTCAACAAAGGAGAAATAAATAAAATTAATCCTGACGCTACATGCAGTTGTACGCAAAGTGACTGTATGTCCCATTTCCTCACATTTTAAAATGACTTGTGTGACAGAGCCCATATCTTTAAGTAATCCTTATTTTCCAGCAAGTGAAGTACATTGCGGTCATTATTTAAACCCCCGTGTGGAGAAAGAATATAGTATAAAAAATTGGCAGTGATAGAGATAGTAGATAAAGGAAGTAATTCTCAAAGGCAGTCACATCCAGGCATAAGAAATGGACTACTGAAGAGCAGGGAGGGAAGTCAGAAGGAGCAGAATAACGGCCTGAAACGATAGAGATGCACGACTCTGTAAAATATGTTACCACATGGCAAACTACTGTGTGATTCCTGGTGAGGTAGTACATGGAGCTCCATTATTCTGAGACAAGCTCATTCAAGTGCTGTGTACTTCAAGGTATCTTGTCACTCAACATGTAAAATATAAACCATAGAGAAAATGCACGCAGAAAGAGGAAAGGGTGTTGATAGAAGAAAATAATTATGGTTCTGGTAATAGCATGCTTCAAGATACAGCATCATTGGTCAATATAAGTTATTAGAACAGTGGTTAGTTCTATACACTGCTGAAACCAGTAACAGATGGTAAGTCATTTCTAGAGAGATCGTCCTTCCAAAGTTATTCCTGTCTGGCAAATGAGGAAACATTCTCATGTTTATGTAAAATAAAAAAGGGTACTTCCGGTTAGTTAACATGCTTTATTATACAAGGCAGTAATTCTGATCAGTAACTTTTTATAAGAAAAGCCAGATAAGTACATACCTAATAAGGTCAGAACATCATCTAGGGCTTAATGAACATAAAGATTTACCATTGTGGAATGTACTGTGTACACACTTCCAGTGTCTATATACTATACAACACAGGTAAATTAACAAAGTAATTTCATGGTATAAGTAATCACCTAGGTGTCTCATTTTTGCATTCAAGCTGCTATCATGGAACACCTCAGATGTAGTTTCTGGTCTACTACATGGGGCTGGAGCCTCAGGTGCCCTAAAGCAGTGTCTCAAAGTCAGCGGCTTGAGCATCTTGTAGCACGAATAGGCTGCTGCACACACTCAAACTTGAATAGGAGTTCAGGGAAGCAGCTGGAAAGGGCATGGGAGGAACTGGGTAGGGGTGTGAGTATAGAATAGGGCAGTGAAATTTTAGATTTGCAGAGCAGAAGGGGAGTTTTAGGTTTCAGGAGCAGGAAGGGAGTTTTATGGTTAGGGAGTACAAAGGTAGTCTTAGCTTTAAGGAGCAGGAAGAGAGTTTTAGGGTTAGGGAATGGGATAGTAGTCTTAAGTTTAAAATGCAGGAGCAGTGTTAGGTTTAGGAAGCAATAATGGAATTTAGATTTACGGAGAAGCTTGAGTTTTAGGGTAAGGGAGCACTGACTGGAGTTAGGAACTGGATGAGAGTTTTAGGGGTAGAGTTAGGGCTGTGGCAGGGCTATACAGTTTTATAGGATCTGGTGTTGGGAAGGCAAAGTAGATATTGTGATCAGGCTAGTAGGACTTGATGCTCTTGTTTTTTCAAGGAAGTGGCAGCAAGCAGTTGTGTCTGCAGCTGCTATCACATGATCACCTGCAGTAAAACTGTAGTTTCTCTTCATAAATTATTTGGGATGCTGTAGGAATCTGCTATCCCAAACCAAATCTTTTCCACATACTGTTTGCCCATATTCCACAAATGTATCAAATTACTTATTTCTTTTTTTGAAGAAGAAAGCAGATAGTCTTTATTGTCAGGACATAGCAAAGCATGGTATCTGTTCAAAACAATGATTTGTGAAAATCTGCAGTTTACCAGTAGAAAAACAGCATCCCTCTCTTGTGATGTCAGTGGAATAATACTTTCAAATCCTGCAAGAACAAAGCCCCCAGCACTCACAGGATTTTTAAAATCTGTCATCATGAACATGATATTAATGGCAACTTCAAATACATAGTAACCGTAACTCATATCATCAAAATCAAGAATTCCTGAGATTCTGTAGTCTTCCTGAGTATTGGTTATATCAGATGCACTGGTTGGCTCCAGTAGAATATTCTCTTCATTGAGGTCCCCATGATTTATGCCTGTAAGCAAGAAAAATATTGACATAGTTATTTTGTTTAGAATACTCTGATAAGCTACAGAATAGAGTACAAAAACAAACAGTGCAAACGTCTGAAAATGACATGAAAGAAAAATGGTGGAACAGCAATTAAAACATAAACAATTGGCACAGAAACTGTCTGAACGTAAAGACAGGTCAAGCAGAGATAACTTGAGATTTATAACAGTACCAGAACAAACTGAAGGGAAGGATTGTAATGACTTTATGAGAACATGTCTCGTCACATGGGCCGGAATTTTTATTGATGATATTAAAATAGAGAAAACATTTATAGCAACTATTTCCAATGTGAGGCTAAGAAAGTAGCCAAGAGTTGTACTGATTCAACTGTAGACACACCAGCTAAAGGTTGAAGACACAAGAGTTTATGCAGATAATAACTTTTCATTACAAACATGAACAAACAGAAATATTTTTCTTATTTCCATAAGAACTGGAAGAAAAATTAAACTTAATTTTAAGTCACTGTATCCTGATTTAATTCACATCTTCTATCCAATTGGCTTAAAAACCTACACAGAGCCTTAACGGGCAGAAGATGAACTAGCAAAGAAAAAACAGCTGGAGGTAGAAGATGGAAGAGTACAAGCAACCAATCAATAGTCACTTCAACAGAAAGATTTCCTACAAAGCCTTTCCTTTTTCCAAAAACAAATGATGTATAAAACAAAGGATATGAAACAGTTAAAAAAACAGTGGAAGACTCCGTAAAAACAAATGCACTGGGAACACTGAATGTATACACTATTTTAAAAAGATACATTTTATAAGGCAAGTCTTAAATTGTGAATTGTGTTCTGAATGACATTTTAAAGTCCACTAAATCAGTAATAGGTAAAAAATACTTGATTGATATAAATGTAATAATATAGCTATTATATGTCAATTTTAGTTAAAAATCAAAGTTGATATTTTACTGACTGGGGTAGACTGCATGCTATCTGATAGAACTCCCTGTCTAAAATAGCAAACTGTCTACATATTGCTTTTAAGCACTATGACACTGTGGATAGGAGGGGAAGGGAAATAAATGATTGATGAATGAAAAAAGAAATTAGGTACTTACGTATTATCACAACCAGATTTTCGTGGTTGCGAAAATAGCATACTTCAAGTCAAAGGAGCCCATGCAACACTGTACAGTGTTATTGAAAGTCCTTACTGCTCAGTACAAACTGTGGATTACCTTCAGGAGGACCAGCAAATTATGTATGTGAACCATTACTGTTGTAAGACCCCTAACGACATTTTATCATTCAGCGATGGCAGCTATTTGAATCAACCATGACCTCTGAAGTTCATGACAGCAGTTAGGCACATTGACCTTTCTGTTCAGATATTTCCAGCGTCCTTAATGAAATATTAAGGGGAATGTGTAACTGATGTTACAAGTACAGCAAATGAGCTGTTTTGAAGGGGAATTGAAGATGTACAACACGTGAAATCTGACTTTGTAAACAGCACAACAAACGTCTCAAGCGTGAAGATTTTGCCATCACGTCTGCTTTTCCCGTTATCTGTCTACGGTATTACACCTAAAAGGTGTGTTGGGGAGAAACAATTCAGGACATCAGGCAAAGTTAGAGAGGGAAGGGTGATTTAATATTAGCAGCACAGGAATGGTTATGTTTACATTGATTTTTATTTCACAGTGAAGGTAGTTTTAAGAAGGGTTAGCAAGAACACTAGAAAAAGTTACTGTCGCTGTGGCTGTAAGCACCGTTAATGCACAAATGAGATAACTCCACACATGTTGCCAGTAAAGTGCACATAGCCACAGCAAAACACTAACTTTCTCCCTAGTTCTTGATAACCCTTCTTAAAATAACCTTTACTATGAAAGAAAAGACATTTCCTGACATTTTTACAACAATAACGGACAACTTTGAATATCGAGAAGCAAGTGGTATTATCGCTAAAATCTGGTTGCGATAATACGCAAGTACCAGAAATTAATATATTATATGATGTAAACCAATAGACATTATAAACATAGTTCTGGTAATGCACATGTACTAGGTCTAGGAATGTATACAAAGTTAATGAGATAAGAATGTTAACTGAAAATAGGCTAGATAAAAAGATACTCAAAAAAAATGCACTGAAAGCACTGGCTGAGGGAAATTTACTAAATACATGTAGCTGTTTTACTTGCTGTTTCTATAATGCATCAATTCTATGGGTTTGCAAAAATATGCATTTAGTAAATATGCTGTTTATTCATGGTGTAGGGATGGAATTTTATGTTTTAATGGGAGGGCGGGATCAATCAAGAAAATACTACAAAAAATCTATAAAGGGGCACAAAAAGTGGTAAAAATCGACTGTGAAGGACCAATTTGTAATAAGACAAAGTTACTTAGAATACCATATAATCTTTATTGTGCCACAATCTGACGTATTGATTTGTAATATAAATTGGTTTGTTGATAAGAAAAAACAGAGACATTACTGACCTACATTTACAACAGTAATGCCCACATGATAACATTACATGAAATGGCAATTTTAATTTCCTCAGTTAACAGAAGTAGAAACAGGAACACTAATATCAAAAATAAAGGAAATTAAATAAGCAAGAAGAAACCAGAATACAGGGAACCCCCCCCCCCCCCGATAGTGATGGAATTCCAGTGAAAGTGTGGAAAAAAAAATAACAGGAGATAATTGCCTGGTTGGTGCTTTTTAACAATATTTTTCTCGGTGGAGATGTGCCTTTGACTTGGAAAGAAGCAGTAGTCATAATTATACTAAAGGAGGGAAAAGATCCTGTTCATCGAGAATTATACAGAGCCATTTTGATTCTAGATCATAGATTCATAGGTTGGTACTAGTCTATCGGCCCTAGGCCTACACAAGCCTAGCCGTAACAATTCCGTGGCTATTTCTTCCCACAATATTTACTTCCCTGAACCCCTGTCTAGCAGGGCGACTGATGTGATCCCCAGGGTGAATTTCCTATCTCCCATCCAATTGTCAAGGTTCCTTTTGAAGAGGGGCCAAAGAGGTGCTCTGCTTGACATGTATGGACAGTCTATTCCAGAGTCTAGGGAGTCTCTGGATCAGGAACCTATCCCTCCAGCATGTTTTGTTCACTGTGATGACATCATTGTGATGACAAGGTTTAGATCCCTGAAGCATGTGAGGGATTGGGACTAAGTGTAGCATGTCCAACAGCTATGGGTTTGACATGGCCTTGTACGTTAAGCAGAGATCACCTCTGAGTAGATGATATGCGACAGAGTATAGCTGGATTTTTTTTAGACGGTCAGCATAGAGCATCTGCTTTAGGCTTGTGATTCTTATAGTGAGGTATTGCGGCCTTTCTAGTTGTTGCAGATGTCTTGAGAGGTACATACCAAATGGGACACTGTATTCTATAATGGGTCTAACGAGGGATGAGTACAGTGGGACAATGACGTCCTTCTTTCTGGATGAAAAGCCCTTAGTAATGAGGTGTACCACATAGAAGGATTTCCTGACTGTTGTGGTGATGTGGTTATCGAAGGTGAGACCACTGTCCACCTGTGTCCCTAAGTGTCTTATCACACTTTCGGTGTTTAGTGTACTGCCACCTATGTGGTAATTCACGGGTACATGTTTTTTCCCAAAGGGGATAACTATACATTTCTTGGCATTGAGCTTGAGCCCATGGCTCTGGCACCAAGATTCTGTTTCTGTAAGGCCCTTTTGTAGAATATCCACATCATTTGAGGATTCAATAATGGCTCCCAGTTTGCAGTCATCTTGCGAACTTTTTTAGCCAGAGTCCCTTAGTGCTGGCCTGTACTTCAGAGAAATAAATGCCAAACAAGAGCGATCCCAGGACTGAACCCTGAGGTACTCCACTAGTCACTTGTCTGGAGCTGGATTTGGAGTCGGCTACTTTTACAGTGTGGGCTCTATCAGTAAGCCAGCTGGCAAACCATCGAGTGACGTAGGGATTAATGCCCAGCTTAGTAAGTTTTTCTATGATTCCAGAGTGGGGGATGGTGTTGAAGGCCTTGGCAAGGTCCAGATAGGCTGTGTGGACCACCTTACCCTCGTCCACAGCTCTGGAGACTGACTCGAAGAAGTCAGTCAGGTTCAGGAGACAAGATTGGCCCTTGACGAACCCAAACTGGGAGGACTCCAGTGTTTGAAGGTTGCCAATGTCTTTTTTTTATAAGTTCCATGATAATACGTTCCATGGCCTTGCAGATCAGGCTCGTCAGACTGATGGGGCAGTAGTTCCCAGGATCCAAGGTGAATTCCCCCTTGTGGAGTGGGATAACTGTAGCTGTGCGCCACTCAGTGGGCACGAAGCCTGAGGTGAGGCTATGATTAAACATGACACTTAGGTGAGGTGCCAGTTCATTTATTAGTTCATGTAGTACACAGCCAGGGATGTTGTCTGGTCCCATGGATGCTGTATTCTTAGCTTTGGAGAGTGTGTCTTTTACCTGTGTGGCTGTTATTACCAGAATTTGGCAATCTTTCAGTATTGAGATGAGCCCTTTAGGGGATGGGGGGGTGAAGTTGGCACTGAATCGATCTGCCAGTATATTGGCAATATCCTTGGGATCAGTATATTTAATGCCATTCTGTTTTAGCTCAGAGCAGATCTGAGCATTGCAATTTAGATTCTTGACATAGCTATAGAATGCCTTGTGGTTGTCTTTGGAATCTGTGGCAATTTTATTTTTGTAACTAGCTTTGAAGGATTTTATGAGGGCTCTCAGCTTCTTACTGAGGATGGTAAGGGAGTTTTTTGCATCCTGGGATTTTCCTCTTTTCTGCAACAGTTTCTTCCTTTTGTTGTAAAGTTTGTTTATGGCAGGGGAACCACCAGATTGGCTTCCTTTTTTTGGAGGAGAGCATCTTGGTTCTATTTGGGATGGCACGATTCATGCATGAGTGGATGTGCTTGTACAGTGCCTTAGTGTAGAATTCAGCAATCGAACTTTCAGTTCCCATCTGCATGAGTGTCATGAAGTTTGTCACTTCTGACTTGAGCAGCAGGAAGTTGGCTTTGGAGAAGTTTTTTATGGAGGTTTCCTTACTGGGGGTTGGGGGAGGGATGTGGATGTCAAGGGTGATTAGCTTATGGTCAGACCTGACCAAGGAGAGGGTGACCATAGGTGTGGAGCATCGATTTCCCATGTTGGTAATGACCAGGTCTAGAATATTGGAGCCCCTGGTGGGACTATGGCTTAGTTGATCCAGGCCATTGGAATTTATGAATTCCAAGAATCGTTGGGCAAAGGTGTTGGTACACGAGTAGTTTTCCCAGTTAATGGCAGAGTAGTTGAAATCACCCAGTATTAGGGTGTTTGGTTGCATCTTAATATTTTCCAGTACGTTTAGAAAGGTGTAGTGAGAATCTTGGGGCATGGTGGGGGATCTGTAGCAAGCTACAATTTGGATTTCAGTCTTACCTAGTGTTAGTTGCACCTGGAGAATTTCAGACGCATTGTGTTGGGCAACTAGCCTGGTGGTGTGAATATCCTTGGTGAATATGGATACTCCTCTACCTTTAGTGTTTCGGTTGTGGTTTGGTGGCCATAAAGTGTGGTAAGAGTTGTAGCCTGGTATTGCAGGGGTGCTCTATGGAGCCTTGAACCAGGTCTCAGTTAATGCACAGATATCGATGTTCTCCATTTTTAGGAGTGCCTCGAGAGAGTGCATTTTGAGGTTTAGACTTCTAGCACTGAGTAGCATTACCTTCAGATTTTGCATGCTTGTACCTGTTACGGTGATGGTTTTGTCCTTTGAACTTTGCCTAAAAAAGGCACTATAGGGGTGGCAACAGCCTTAGCCAGTAACCTGAATCCAGAGGCAACAGATGTAGACCATCTCTGGCAAAGCATCGTGGTCTGTCGATCATGTCGTCCCAGGCAGACAGATACTGGATCCCCTTTGAATGACAGCAGAAGCTTAGCCAATTGTTGAAGTCAATCATTTTGTCCTTATACTGTGGTATCATTCTGGGCGAAGGCAGGATGCTACTCAGGGCTAGGGTCATACCTGCTTGGGCCACATGATCCAAGAGCTCTTCCATGTCTCTTTTCATGTAGTCCAGGGAGGGATGTCTCAAGTCATTCACTCCAACGTGGACAATGCCAGAGTCATATTTGTACTTGTTGTAGAGTGACTTGAGTGAATGCATTATGAGGCAGATCCTGGCACCCGACAGGCGGCTGACTGTAATTTTCTCCTTGTTCAGGCTGGTGAGTGGGACATCAGTGTGCCTGACTATAGAGTCATCTATGACTAAAGTGTTGGGTATGTTGTCTTGCCTTAGGGGCTGTTGTTGGGTGGCACACTGATGTTGTAAGCTATGTGACACTTTGGTTGTGATTGGTGTTTGTTTGCGTTTCAGCTTTGAAGGTCCTCGTTGTTTAGACAGGTTACTGTTAAGGGCCTCTGCATATGATAGTTTAGTGTTGCTATGTGAGAGTGTTGGTGGTGTGGGTTTAGAAGGGCTATGTTTGCTTGAGGTGTAGTGCGGGTGTTAACCCTCTCCTCTTGACTGTCTAGCACAATCTTAGATTATAGAGCTTTTCTACCAGTTTGGCTATGTAAGTGCGTCTCTTGCAGGTTGTAGTATTCGGTGGTAGGAGGAGAGGGTTGTCTGTGTACATGAGGCAATTGCTGCATTGCCCCAGTATGCCCAGATTCACCAGGTGAACAGGAGAAATCACCGGAAGCTGACCCTTGGACATGCCTGGTTTGGTGCTTTTTTTTTTGCAAAGTACAAGAGCTGTTTTCCCTTACCTTAGCAAGGTATTTTGCAATTATAGGCTGTTTAGTGCCCACGATTAATTTCTCCTTATTAACAAGGAGAGTTGAGTGCTTGTATCAGTTTAAGGCTTCCTAGAGCTTTCCAGCAGGTTTTAGAGCAAGTGTTAGTTACAGGGATGCTTAAACGTAAGATAAAAAATGGTTTATCCTAAACACTGCCATGTGCACTACAGGAGTTAGATGTGAAAGTAGGTAACTTAAGTTTTACCTGTCTAAAAAGTTATGCTTTAGTGGAGAGTCACTATTTTTAAAACAGCAAGATAGACTGAAAGGGGGGTGGTCACTTTTGTATTCTGGTACTATGGAATACAGTAGGATGGCCAATAAATGTAAATAGTTGAAGGGGAGTGATTTCACAAAATGATAATTTTGCACTTACTCACACAAGCCAGTAAAAGCAGAAAGGAAATGAGATATATTGTCAAATTAACATAAGGGGCAGGCAACTAGAAAAACAGTGGTGTTTAAGAACACAACAGTAACTGGGTGGGAGTGTGGGGAAAAAATTCTGCCTGACTCACAACATACAGAGCTGTGGTCTCTTTTCAAGTTTTAATATGCAGTTAAAAGCAAAATACAAGTAAAACACAACATGATTACAAAGTGTTTATGACAATTCTGGCAAAAAGAATGGCAAATTTATTCCCAAGAATAAACTACCTAGATCAATGTGTTTAAAGGTAAGCAAACATTTGACAATATTAACACAACCTTTATGATTCAAAAGGATTTTCTAGACAATAGCAGTATATTAATGTTATTTGGTTGGATGCTGAAAAAGCATTTACAGAGTGGGTTGGGAATTTATGAAGAATTCCCTTGATTTTCATAAACATAGACAACATTAATATTTAACATCTATAGAAGAGCACAAACTAGGGTGAAGTGTGGTAGTGAGCAATCTAAAGTGTTCAGCCGTACAAGGGGAATTAGGTAGGGCTGTCCACTTTCACCATTACTTTTTTATTCATATTTAGAACCAGTAGCCAGAGACATGAGATAATTAGACATAACTGGATATAAATACTAATGAGAAAATTGCCCTTTATGCAGACAATATAATATTATATATTAGCAAACTAAAACATAATATAAAAACTATTTGATAAATTGAAATATGTATTAATATAACAGGATACTGTATAAAATAAATTAAGCAAAACAAATGGTACAGTAATTAACTATGCCCCAACACAAGACTTGGTAAAGAGTTTCTGCTTTTTTGGGGTCATGATAGGATGAAATACTTGGGGACCTGGCTGAAAGAGTATGTTAACCAATCACCTTCAGAAATTTAGAAATATAGCCAAACTGGAGGCTGAGCTCTCTCATCATAGCACTGGCAGGACCAGACAGGAGGAGAAGGAAGCCACACACACCACATACCCAGTCTCACATAGCACTAGCACAACCTCATATCACACACACAAACACATAAAAACATACTCGGAGGCTCTGACCAAAAATCTACCAAAACAGCAGAGGCCACCAAAGCAGACACTCAAACAACTACCACCACAGACCAAGACACATGCAACACATAGACCACAAAGTCAGTGTGCCAAACAGTCACAGCCCTTAAGGTCAAACACAATGCCAGACACTCTTGTCATAGGTGACTCCATAGTCAGACGCACTGACGTTCCACTCACCAGATTGAGTAAAGAGAAGGTCACAGTGAGCTGCCTGTCGGGCGCTAGAATCCGCCACATAACGCAAGCACTCAGGTCACTCGACAGCAAGTACAAGTATGACTCAGTCATTGTCCATGCTGGTGTGAACGACCTGAGACGTACCTCCTTGGACTTCATGAAAAGGGATATAGAGGAGCCTTCTGATTATGTAGCCCAGGCAGGTATGACTCTGACCTTGAGCAGTATCCTACCTTCACCAAGAATGATACCACAGTACAGAGACAAGATGATCAGCTTTAATAATTGGCTTAATCACTGGTGTCATTCAAAGGGGATCCAATGTCTGTCTGCCTGGGATGACATGCTGGACAAGCCACGTTGCTTCGCAAGGGACGGCTTGCACCTGTCACCCCTAGGTTTCCGGATATTGGCAAAGGCTCTTGCCACCCCCATAGTGCCTTTTTTAGGCCAGGCTCAAATTCTAAACCTACCACCTTAGAACATAACAAAGGAAAAAAACTACGGGTAATGCTGCTTAACGCCAGAAGTCTCAACCTCAAGATGCACGCACTCGAAGCCCTTCTCAGTATGGAGAACATCAATGTCTGTGCTGTGACTGAAACCTGGTTCAAGGCTCCTGAGAGCACCCCGGCACTATCAGGTTTTACCTCATATCATGCGTTCTGGCCCCAAAATCCGGAAAACACCAAGAAAGGAGGAGGGGTGTCCATATTCATCAAAGACACCCTCACTTCCAGGTTGGTGACAACGCACGATGCATCGGAGACCATTCAGGTGCAACTAACCATAGGCAAGACTGCTCTACAATTTGTAGCATGTTACAGGCCACCCTCTCAAACTCAGGAACCTCACATGGCATTCCTGAAAACTCTGGAGGGGATAAATGTAACCCCAAACACCATCATACTAGGCGATTTCAACTGTCCGAACATAGACTGGGATCACTACTCAAGCCCCAACACCCTAGCCCAAAGGTTCCTAGAGTTCATAAACTCCAATGCCATGGAACAACTAGTCACCATGCCCACAAGAGGTGACAACATACTGGATCTCATCATCACGAACATAGGGTCACAATGTTCAACACCGGAGGTATACCCTTCATTGGTGAGATCAGATCATAAACTAATCTCACTAGAAGTCCTCATCCCGCCCCCACCCCAGTCAAAAAAGACCACAGTGAAGAACTTCTCTAAAGCCGACTTCACACTTCTTAGGACTGGTGTGGTCTCCTTCAAGGCCCCAGAGCCAGCGGAAACCACCACTAAAACCGCTGAATCACTTACAAATGCCTTCTACCAGCACCTCCAGGACTGCATGGATCAGGCAATCCCAAACAAAACAAAGACTCTTTGTACCAAAGGCAGGCGTCCAGTCTGGTGGACCCCAGCCATAAACAAGCTCTACAACAAAAGGAGAAAGCTACTACATGATAGAGCAAAATCCTTAAAAGGGAAGACACCCATGATCATTGTAAGTAAAAAAATAAGATCTCTCATAAAATCCTCCAAGGCAAATTTTGAAAGAAAAATTGCCACGGACTCTAAAGACAATCACAAGGCTTTTTTCAGTTATGTTAGAAACCTGGGAGGAAACTCCCAGATATGTTCAGAACTGGTACAAAATGATGTAAAGATCACTGAATCCACAGACATTGCCAACATACTGGCTGACAGGTTCAGTGCTAATTTCTCCCCCCCTCCCCCCAAAAGGAGAAATATCTATACCAGAGGATTGTAGCATCCCAAACATCTCAAATGCTCAGGTAAAAACAGCTCTCTCCAAGGCAAAAAACACAGCATCCATGGGACCAGATGGTGTCCCCGGTTGTGTGCTCCACGAGCTCATTGAGGAATTAAACCCGCAGTTACGGCAGCTGTTTAATCTCAGCCTCACCTCAGGATACGTACCCAAGGAATGGCATACGGCTACTGTGGTCCCATTGCACAAAGGTGGTGCCTCCACCGACCCTGGAAACTACCGTCCCATCAGCTTGACAAGTCTGGTCTGCAAAGCTATGGAGAGGATCATTATGGAACTCATAAATAAAGACATACGGGACCTGCAGACATTGGATCAAACCCAATTTGGCTTTGTCAAGGGTAGATCATGTCTTTTAAACTTGGTTGACTTTTTCGAAACAGTCACCAAGGCCATTGATGAGGGCAAGGCAGTCCACACAGCCTACCTTGACCTGGCAAAGGCTTTCGACACGATACCCCACTCGGGCATCATAGAAAAACTCACCAGCTTAAATGTAAACCCATACATCACAAGATGGGTTGCAAACTGGCTAAGTGACAGAACCCACAGGGTTAGAGTTGCTGGCGCCATGTCAGATTCCAAACCTGTCACAAGTGGTGTCCCACAGGGCTCGGTCCTGGGTCCACTCTTGTTCGGCATCTACTTTTCAGAAGTTCAGGCAAACACAGGAGGATTATGGCTGACAAAGTTTGCAGATGACTGCAAACTGGGCGCCATGGTTGAAAACACATCAGACACAGATATCCTTCAAAAGGGTCTCATAGAAGCGGATAACTGGTGCCAAAGCCATGGCCTAAAGTTAAACGCTAAAAAATGCATAGTCATACCCTTTGGGAAAAACAAGGTTACCCCTAGCTACCATATAGGTGGCAATCCACTAAGCACAGAAGAAGTTATCAGGGACCTGGGGACTCAGGTTGACAGTAATCTTTCATTTGACACTCATGTAGCCAAAGTAGTTAGAAAGACCTTCTACATTGCCCACCTGATCATGAAGGATTTCACATCTAGGTCAAGGGAAGTCATCATCCCCCTGTACTCATCACTCATCAGACCGATGATTGAGTATAACGCCCCATTTGGAATGTATCTGACCCGACACCTGCAGCAATTGGAAAGGCCCCAAAAGTTCCTCACCAAAAGGATAAAGGGTCTCAAAAATATGTCCTATGCTGCCCGACTGAAGAAGCTCCAGCTCTACTCAGTCGCTTATCGCCTGCTCAGAGGTGACCTGTGCCTGACCTACAAGGCCATGTCCAACCCGGAATTAATGAACATGCTTCACCTCAAAAAATCTAAATCCATCAGATCCACAAGAGCACGAGACTTAAACCTTGACACGGCCATAAACAGGACGTGCTGGAGGGACAGATTCATCACCCAGAGGCTCCCTATGCTGTGGAACAAAATCCCGGTACATGTGAGGCGAAGCACCTCGCTGGCCTTGTTCAAGAGAAATCTTGACCAATGGATGGGAGACCGCAGGTATACCCCAGGGATTACATCAGTGTCACTGCTTGACAGAGGCACAGCAAAATAATGGGCATAATATCTTTCAATCTAATGGGGTGGCGTAAGCCAAAAAAACTCTGGGCTAGGCTTATAAATGCCCTAGGGCAGATAGCCTAGTATGAACCTATGAACCTATAAATTACTCAAAAAATTCTAAGTAAGATAAGGCAATGGAAAGTGTTATTTATAGGTTCATAGGTTCGTACTAGGCTATCTGCCCTAGGGCATTTATAAGCCTAGCCAGAGTGTATGTGGCTTACACCACCCCTTAGGATGAGAATACTACACCCTTTTAGGGTTTAGTTTACTATGCCCCTGTCTAGTAGTGACACAGAGATGACCCCCGGGGTAAACCTACGATCTCCCATCCACTCGTCGAGATTTCTCTTGAATAGAGTCAGTGAGGGGCTCTGCCTAACATGGACTGGGATTCTGTTCCAGAGTGTAGGGAGCCTCTGGGCTATGAATCTGTCCCTCCAGCACGTTCTATTTATTTCTGTGTTGAGGTTTAAGTCACTTGTTCTCGTGGCTCTGATGGATTTGGATTTTCTGAGGTGGAGCATGTCCATTAATTCAGGATTGGACATGGCCTTGTACGTCAGGCACAGATCACCTCTGAGTAGGTGGTATGCTTATGGAAGATGTTTTTGGACTCATTGGTTCTTTATTTGGGTCATGCTTGTATGTATCAACCAAACGATGATATAGAAGAATATGAAAAGGAAATTAAGGAGTTTCTCTGAGGAAACAAAAGGGAGACAATGGGAAAAGCTAGTTTGGGGCTTCCAGATTTGGAGTCATACTATAAGGCCACACAGCTTGGATAAATATATTTGAAGCAGGATACAAAATATATAAACAAATGAAAGCACATGATAGGCATTGTGTCCAATGAGGTAATAACAGGACCACATTTGGGCATGTAGGTAGCTCTAGGAGATGAATATAATATAATTTTATACATAAAATATTAAGGAAGTCTTTGTGTTAAATAAAGTTAGATCTTGAAAAAAATAGAATAACACAGGAGAGAAGGTCATACACATTTGGAGAGGAAAGATCAAAGAACTGAGATTTTGGGAGCAGATGATAAAAGAAGATGTGGTAATATAATAGGATGAAACCAGACAAATTTTGGGTTACTGAACTCAGATCAACCTGCATATCACAGTCTAATATTAAAATTCAATCAAAATATGCAGTGGTTGGATAGTAATTTTGTTGTTAAACTACAAACAATAAGTTTTACAACTGAGACTAGAACAAAGATGGCAAAACAGAAAAGAATATTAAGTAGGGCATGTGACAGAATATTAGATATGAGAAGACAATACAGTACAATGATAAAAATAGCATGGAGTAAACAAATAAAGATATTACAGATGATCAGTGGAAAGAAGTATAACTTAAAAGAAAACTCTACCCTAGAACTAAAAAAAATATATTTTTCACTATATCTTTGTTTCCTGGTTTATTTTAACACTTCAAAATCACTCTTAAGCACTTTACTTGTAATTTTAGCCTATTTTCTACAACATGGCTACCAATGGGGCTTGATGTATGAATGTGATCTTGTTCTCTCTCAACCCTTCCTCTTTCCCATAATACTTTGTATGACTCATGCCAGACATAACGAAGTAACTGAATTCCCATGCCATTGACATATAATGGGATTTGGGAGGGTCACTGTTATTTTCTTTACTTTCTGTAAAATGACTGCTTCTTTTCTGTCTCTTCTGACCCTCATTTATGTTTGGCTCGGACCTTGTTTTGCACTATATTTAGAACTTATCCAGCTACAGCCAGGGAAATAACTACACTGCAGGCCCTTGTTCACGGTTTTCTTTTGTAGTCTGAGGAACTGATTCTGCAAGAGTCTCTCAGTGCAGTGACAGTTTTAACACATCTGCTGTAGTGTGGGGGGGAGGGGACTGTCAATTCCTCTTGAACTACAAAAGAAAACACTGAACAAAGACTTGCAATTTAGTTACTTTTCTGGCTGTAGCTGGATAACTTCTAAGTATGGTGTAAAACAAGGCCTGAGCCAGACATAGATGAAGATGATTAGAGACAGAAAAGAAGCAGTCCTTTTACAGAGGGTAAAGAAAACAACAGTGACCTTCACAAATTCCATTATATATCACTGGCATGGGAATTCAAAGTTACTTCCTTATGACTGGCATGAGTCATACAAAGTATTATGGGAATGAGAAAGGGTTGAGGGAGTACAAGATCACATTCGTACATCAAGCCCCATTGGTAGGTTACTTCCTTATGTCTGCCATGAGTCATACAAAGTATTGTGGAAAAGAGAAAGGGTTGAGGGAGTACAAGATCACGTTGATACATCAAGCCCCATTGGTAGCCATGTTGTAGTGAACAGGCTAAAATTACAAATAAGGCACTTAGAGTGATTCTGATGTGTTAAAATAGGTCAGGAAACAAAGACAGAGTAAAAAAATATGTTTTTTTTAGATCTAGGGTGGAGTTTTCCTTTACTTCTAGATATGCATCTAAATAAAAAAATAGAACTTTCATGAAAATATTTGCACAGATTTTTATATCCCTATGAGACTTATGTTCCCTCAGACAGGAGGCATATGTTACAGCTGTGATAATTCATAAAAAGATTCTTAGGAATATATATTATAGAAATGTATGGAGTTGCTTCAGTAAAAAAAATGACTTGTATAATATGCTAAGTCTTATACTTGGAAGAGAATTTAACTTCAGTATAGAGATCTTTTTGATGAGCTGGTGTAAAATAGCATGTACAAAAGAAGTGAAAGCATTTCTATCTTTAATGTTGACAGTGGATAAGAACGCAATAACTAGACATAAGAAAACCAAAGTCAGACCATCAATAAGAGAGATGAAAAATAATTACACACATTAAAATATAGAAATGAGAAATATTACTGATCAGAAACAGAACTTTATAGTAAAACATAGATTATATGAAATGCTGTACTGGAATTTGAGCTTGAAGAGAATACTAACATGGAACAAAGTACCTAAGATCTATCTCTATTTAACAAGGTAGATTTCAAAACAAGGTGAGAAGTCACTGGTCCAGTTGCTAGGACTTGTAGTATAGTCTAAATAAAATGATATGGTCACTAATTAAATCCAGGTCTCAAATTAGTCTGTAAAGACTTAATTTAACTGTTCTTTGTTTAATAAGCAAAGTTAAATCATATATGGGAATAAGACTGAAAAGAATATCTAATTGTGATACTTGAATTTACATGCCTAATAGCAAATTATTGACAACTGAACATAAGCACTGACTGACACGAAGCTGCTTTATTTGTATTGTATAAATATATTATTACAAATGGGTGTATCAGCATTGTACCATGCTTGGAGGTTGCATAGTAAACTAATAATGTTATTAATAAAGTATTTACATTGCTCAAAGATAATACTCCAGTTTTTTTTATAACTGCACTTTTTAAGTCACTTATATATTTGGTCATGGTCATGCTATACTATAGTACACAGTGCCTACCCTTTACTATTTTTCTGCCCCACAGCTGATTCTTTATTCAAAACTGGATGCCTTTTTTCTTCTTTCAATAAGTATATTTTCAAAAATACTACCCATAAATTCCTTTTCACAATCTCTAGTCATAAATAACTTTTTGTAATTCCACCACCTCACTTCCAAATACTGTTTTCAATGTCTTCACTTATCAGTTTGGACACTTTTAATTGCTTTCCCTATTACAACGCTTTTGTAAAAGATATCCTGGATGTCTGCTACTTTCATAAAGTACATATTAACAAACTGAGGTTTTCTGTAGATGCTAGATTATAAAGCATTTGCGTTATTTACATTCACCTATAAATATCTAAAAAATAATAGTTAGCTACCCATCTATGTCTAAACTTTAAAAATTCTGTTGTATTGCTTAAACATTGTATTAATAAGGTGAATTAATTTTCACTGCATTCCATACAAAAAGCTGTTCTGCACTGTACATGTGAAACTGCATTGACTTTCACCCAGGCTGTACATTTTAATTTGTCAGTTTTGATCAGTGTACCACACTAATAAACAAATATAAATAAAATAAAGTTCAGCAAGGCCACAGCAAAGATCATAGCAGCATTAAAACTGAATAGGTGCAGAAAAGTATGAATAGCCCCTTGTCTCTGTGCCTACATTCCAGGAAGCCAGAATTCTGATATGCTTAGCTTACCTCGAAGGAAAAAATTTGCAAGACTTTTTATGTTGTTGAACAGAAACACAAAAATGGGTTGCACCAACAAATACTTCTGGTGGGCAGCATTGAAGTGAAAAGAGTTGATACAATGAACTCTGAAACTACATCACAGGAAGTGAAACAAGGATGCAAGTCAAACTATTTGCAATAAAGCCTGAAAATTTATAAGAAAAGGTCAAGATTCAATAACCACAGATGTGAGCAGTAAGGCTGTGGCAAAAAGTTCCTTTTAAAATGATATTGGAATCCAGTGATTTAGAGATGAATTAGCTGCAATGAGGAAATATCTCATTACTGATTAATGTGTATATCACTGAAGTGCTAGGTAATTACCACATGTGATAACAGGCCCTTTTCTGCTGCCCTTGTGGTAATTACCACATGTGGCCAATGCATTTGTTTAACACAGACACCCCCACATTCATCCAAACACACACACTCTCCAGTGCCATGCTACTACAGTGCAAGATGCATTCTCAATGTGAATTGCCATGAAATCTACATATCATCTCTTATCACTGGCCCCAATATGAAAGCAACATGCATTGCGAGCCTCATTAAATGATAATCAATTGATCATGAATATTAGATATGCTACATATGATTAATTACAACCCAGCTTTAATTTGAATTTTGTTGCTGCAGGTTTAGGGCAAAGTTTGGAAGACCACATTGCTGAATAAATACAGACAAAACTGACAAAGTTAAGGGTTGCTTTTATGCTGTCAGATTATCCATTTACAAGTTTGTCACTCTCTCTGTAAACTACTTTATCTAGAAATATAGATCATGCTACCACCGAGAAGTAGAGAGATAAAATTCTGACTGTGACTGAGATGGCCTAGGCTTGAAAAATGGTACATGTTCTCAAGGAGCCATCTGGGGAGGATGGCAATGACTGTGCAGCTCCAGCTCACCCATCCTGGAGTGGCCCACCCCAATACATGACTGACACCTGGTGAAGCTGAGTGGTCAGCATTCAACATTACAGACTGAGATGTAGACACTCACCAAGCATAATATACACATTAGGCACCAATAGGCCCATGCATGAAAATGTGCACAGATCACAGTAGGGCACTGTGGAAGCATAAGCATATCAGACTGACTAATGGGTCCTAATAGGCCATCAAAAAAAACATCCATCCATTATGGCTGTCAAAGGATGGACTATCCTCTGCATCCCTCTCGCTCTCTCTCAAAATGACTATCAATCTAGAAAGTCAGGGAGGCTATGACCAGCAGGCCACAGTGGCAAGAAAGTACCTAGAAAAAAAGAAATGTACCCTGCAGACTTTGTCAGTCATTTACCCCATTTCCTAGTCCCTTGATGTTTTAAATGTATTCAATGGCAAACAGTAGATATGTATAATTATTAATTATAACTAGTTATTTTTGTACTTTAATATATTCTTTTCTTTGTTGTGTATAACTAACAATAGAGGACTTTAAAGTCTATCTTGAGATGATTATCTAGACTTGTTCTACATCATAAGCATGAATGACGTTTTCTTATATGAGGGACCAAAGAATTCTAGACTAGTTGAGTTAATTTGGATAATGTTTTTTCTGTATTACAGAAAAATAAGGCTTGTGCAGAGTGAGTATTCTTGATTGCTACAGCCTGAGGGTGTAATTGAACATATGTGACAAACGTTAAGGTGCATCCGTTTATAAACTGTTGTTTCAGATAATGGCACAGCCTTCTTCATTACTGATTATTTGCATCTCCTCCTGAGAGGAACTGATAGTATTATCTGCAGGATTCATGAACCATCAGATGTTATTGAGGGCCAGCAGCAGTATACTGATATTCTGAGGGCAGCACAAAGCAACCAGTAAAAGTAAGCAATCAAAGTGGGGGTTTTGAACATTTTTAGCAATTGCACAATGATTACTCTTAAATACTGAGTAGGTTTATAAGACAATTTAATCTTAGTACATTCCTGATTGAAGAATCAATGTAAGCATGCAGAGAAGTAGATATATCTAGTACTATGCCTAAGTGCATGTACTATATACCTGATCACTGGATACCCCCAGAGTCAAAAAGAATGACTGAAGAACAGACAAGTCTTTGAGCAGTGCTTAAGAACAGTAACTTTACTTTGATTGAGTTACACAAAATATCACACATAATGGCATGTTGTACTATTTAAATACCTATAATACAATAAAGTGTAGAAAGTGTAACATTTCAAGGAAAAACATCTGCAAAAATAATGGTTTATAATATGAAGTTGAGTAGGGGTAATATTTTCCACTAAAGGTAAGGTCCATGCACAGAAAAAACTGTCAGCAGACATGATAAGAGCATAAAATATAACATAGCCCAAACATACATGGTAAACAATAAAATAAAATTAGGATAGTGTTGAAAACAGTTTGTTGTACCACAATAAGTGGGAAGGACAGACAGATTGACCCTGCTTAAGTGGGCCTCATCTACTGTATACACGTTTAAGTATGCTTGTGATTTGTATAGACTTAACCTACACCATCATAAGTATCTTGAAATGTATACTCACATGGTCGGAACTGGTTTAAATTTGGCTGAATTTTCTCTTTGAATTGCTGAATGACTTGTTCCACAACTTCTCGTTCTTTGCTTTGACCCAGAACATAAACATATTTTTCAAGTAAAGGAACATTTGTCAGGTTCCAAATATAGTCTCCACGATTAAGACATCCAATATTTGAATGACGAAACTCCTGGCAAGAAATAAAAATATACAGGGCACTGGCAAGCTGTCTAAAAAGGCATTTTTGTAGATAAAAAAATAATTACAGTTTAAACCCACTATATGGTAGTATATCAATCAATTATTAATTGTAAAGTTTAGGCTATCTACATACAAAAAAAACAGATAAGAGATAATATATTAAAATATATGTATGTAAAAATACAATTATTGTAAAAACTCACTGTTATTAAAGTGCACAACAGATTTCAAGAGAACATACTCTATCTGACATTTACATTTTGAAAAAGCAGAAAAGGAAATATTCTGTCACTTTTCTAGTGTTCAGGGTATCACTTTATAAATAATAAATGCCACATAAGATAAAAATAAAGATGCAGTAAACAATAAAGTATGCATCAACTCTTTAAATGCCTGTTTATAATGTTAAGTTTTTATGAATCTTAATGGCAGGCATGGTAAAATTATATAAGATCTCAAGCAACAAGGTACAGAATATCAAGATTCTGTAGCCAAATAAAATAATGTTTTTAAACTGTCTCTGCAAGTCATACTTTAGAGAATTCCAACAGTTCTTAGTTGGCTGACTGAAGGCTCCTAGGTGGTCAGTTAATTCTCGCCATGTCCTTGATAAAATTTGGTACTAGATCAAGTAGGATATGGCAGATCATATCTAATACTTTATAGGAGGTCCTCTGATTGATCATCAACTTTAACCAGACTGCCCCCGGCTAGTCCAGTCTGTCTCTTTCTAATATTGCAGTTACTGAACACTCTTAACATAAATAAATCAGTCATTAGTTCTATAGCAGCTATAGCAAAAAGTTGATTTTCTGTTTTCATAGGATGGATAGAAACAGTTACATTCCACCACCCGTTCAGTGTAATTACCCTTCTGCATTTGAATAATCAGACAGCCACACGTCTTTACAGTAGAACAAGAAAACACTTAAAATTTTGCAAAGCACTCAAACAATTAAATATACAGAAAATGTACACAATTGTACAAAGAAATTCAAATACAATTATTAAACATTAATCTTCAGAAAAATACTATATATCATTTTATACTATTTACCTTGTTGTCTGAAAATTTCTAGGTGACAGGTAACTCTTCACCACGTCCTTAATAAAAGTAGGCACTAAGTCATGCACTGCATAGTAGCTTATAAATTACTTTTTACAAGAGATCATCTGATGGATTATCAACTAGAACAGCATATCTGCTGCAGAAGCTTTCTAGCCCATCTTATACTTACCATCTAGCTAAAAGATTACTAGAACCACATATTTTTACCTCATAAATTTATTTAGTAGTTACAGGCAGAATTATACAAATATTAACTCACCACAAACCAGGAGAGCAGCTTCTCTGTCTCTTTTTCTTTTAATGTCCATTCAAGAGTTCCTTCTAAAATCATTTACTGCTCCCTTTCATTTAGAGATTACTAACATCCTAAACAAGGTGAGATTAGCTGATGCATAGTTGTTAGTAGCAAAAGCAACATTAGTTGCTGATAATCCAGAGGGGTGCCCTAGTAAGAATCAACACTGGTAAATACTCACCTGCCATTCAATCATTATTAAAGTTTCCCTTTTCCACTTGATATAGCTTCTTAACTCTTTCCCAAAGCCATTTTTAACTAGAAAATCTGAACCCATTTAAGGAAGATCTCTTTGCAGTCAAGACGTTAACAGCTCTGGTGTGTGTGTGTGTGTGTGTGTGTGTGTGTGTGTGTGTGTGTGTGTGTGTGTGTGTGTGTGTGTGTGTGTGTTTTGTGTGTTTGAAAACAGTATTATTCTCAGCATTTCATTGGCAGTTGGCATAATAGTTAATGTATAATACTGGCTCAACAGAATGAAGCAGCAATAAAACAGCAATACGCCAAAGAAAAGATGAAAAATTCAGATAAAATACTTTTTAGCTGAGCGTACAACACTTTATTTCAACACTTTCGTTGTAAAGACTTCTTCAGAACAAATACAAAACCATGCTAAAAACGTAGCCTTTTATACCATTCACTTAAAATAATTAACGCTTTTAAACAAATTAATCAACCATTCAATTAACAATGAAACACACATTATTTGCTTAAACACAGCCTTCTATCTTTTAAGAAACAATAATATGTTTGTAAACAGAGGTTATGAAAGAAAATGGTTAGATGAAATTGCACAGGAAATAAGTCTTAGGAGACAGGAGTTGTATCCCCCAATACTTAAATATGGTTTTACTAAACATGTAGACAAGAAAACCAGCGATGATAGGTGGAAGTAAACCATCAATCTTGATATGACAGTGGACAACAAACACATTAAAAACATAATTCAGAAGAACTGGAGAATTTTGGAAGGTTTGTTTGTCTTTTTGGCTTTTCCCGGTTAGGGGTCGCCACAGCGGAACTCTGGTCCGCTAATGATTGGCAGTCGATTTTTATGATGCCGAGTTGCCAGCCCGAGTCCCGACTCCCAACCTTCAGCGAAGGCACGCCCATTCACGCATGTCTTTCGGAGGCCACTCGACCACGGGGAGGACATGCAGACTCCACACAGAAGGCACTCCAGCCGAGAATCGAACAGGTAGTAATGAATTATACAAAGTAGTTGGTAGTGAACCTAATTTTGTACATAAGAACAGGTACAGTTTTAAAAAATTTATTACAACAAGAAAATACCACAAATATTCCAACGAATTTAAGCACGGATAAAACAAAGGGTATGTTCAAATGTGGCACATTTAGATGGTGCCGGTATATTTTAGAAGGGTCATTTGTCTTTCTAAACACTTATTCTAAAATGTCTCCACTAAAAACTAATCCCTTAAAGAAGATCAAACAATTGGTTACCCAGTTTCCAATAGTTATTGATGGAGAAAAATATCAGTGGACCCACTTCTTAAAGAAAACACAGATGAAGAAACAGACTGATTCTTCCTCTAATACTGATTACCAAATACACAAATGCACCCCTTGAAAGAAGTATCTAATCCTGCAGCCATTTGTAATAGTGAATCAGAACCAACCATAAGGGTAGTACACCTGTGGACTGCAATGAATTTTTAAACTACTATAGATTCTCTCTACCCAGTTCAAACATACACTGCTAAATTAAGCAAAATATTGGAAGGACATGTACAGTTACAAAATCCAGCTATTGAGATCTGAGAGCAGTTTTGAAAGCCTCAGCGCAGATTGACATTTAAAGAAAAATATGTGAAAAATAAAATATAGGAGATAATATTCCAAAGTACACAGATGGTGGATTTCTTGCCACTATAACTAACTTATTGTGATGGTGTGAGGTATTGCCAGCTATAACAGGAGAAGTAGGGCAGGGGATGTGTAACATATGCCAGTCTAGCTAGCTAGCTGGAGTTTTGTAAAGAATGTCATTTGTATATCAAATTGATTTGTACAGCTGCTTCTGTTGAAAATGTATTTGTAAAGCTGTTTGTGCTACAAATGTACCAACAGTGGGTCCTGCTGGACAGAAAAGAAATTCACCTGTATATCAAACTGTATTGTAACTGTTGACATGAATAGACTGTAATAGATGATACTGTAAGAGAAGAGGTTAATCTCAGTCCAGCTAACCTTGAAAGACAGTCTGAAATTAAATTACTTGATTTAGGCCATAAAGATTGTATCTCACAGCTCTGATTGCAGCCAGAGATGAAATGTCTGTGAAAACCAGGATTAGGGACCCTATTGTATTGTCCTTAGGGGCGAACTAATTGCTACCCTGGAAGGGTGGAAGCTCTGAAATATTTTTATAGCTTCCAGATGCTATAACACATCTCAGTAAAGCTCTATCTGTGTGTATGGTAACACATATGTGCTAAATTCTGGTTCTGTTTTTAGTAAAGGGGGGGATAGTGTGGGAACCAGAAGTCAAATAACCAGATGTATGTGATGTCATTCTGTAATCCAGCACTGAAATGATGTTTTAATACTAGATGAATCAGAAGTCTCAGGGCATTCTGTTTGTGAAACCAGACATAGAAGGAAGACCACTCACCCATGTCATCTTGCCTTGCTTTAGTAAGTAACCAGGAAACAGTAATTCTTTAGATCAGTCAGGAAAATATAGTGAGATTAGTTAAGTACTGTTTTTCTGTATCTGTATGAATTTATCCATCAGTGTTATTTTAATATTTCCTGTGATTGATACTCTGGTATTTATTGTAAATAGATATTTAGTATGTTCATGTTCTTTTATTATTTATTATTAAATATATTTAAACTTTTCATTGTGGCTGGGCTTTTAGAGAATATTTTAACCTTTGAGAGTGCTCATATCTATTTGGTGACACTGTGGCCACCCCTGAAAGCCTTGCTGCATTGGTCAAACACTACCATTTTTATTAGTATTAATTCTACTCAGTATAATTGGGTACCCTTGCAAGAGCCTTAGAGTAGCTGGCTTTGGAGTGTTCTAGTGGCAGTACCTACTTTATAGTCTGAGCAGAAGGAGCATAGTCAGTAAGTCTGTGCCAGCCTTTCTCAAGTGCGTGTGTGTGTGTGAAAATCAAATCTCAAAGAGTGTGTGTCAGCTACTTGGAGCAGGGACACAGAGCACTGGTTTCACAGAGAGGGTGGTGGAGTACTTGTTTTGGAGCATTTGGCTGAGAACTTGAATTTATAGCTGTGTCACTGGGGAGTCTTATTTGGGGTCTGGATAGAGAGAGAGAGGGAAACCCAACCCCAGGACAGGAGTGTGTTCCCTGTGTGCACTTAATGAAAATTCAGCTTGGTGCAGAGAGCTGCATCTGGAAATAATGTGTGCATCCATTTTTGTTCCAAGTGAATGTCCCTCACTAGTGTCTGTGGTGAGGATTGAGGCTCTTTGATTACTGCCCCACAGCAGGGGCATTACACTTATTAAAAGCTATTACTACAGTATGCCTTCCAACACCTAAATTGGCAAGAATTAAGTCCATTGTACAGAAAGAAAACACATTTATTGAAGCATATTTACAACACATTATAGATTCGTGCCAGGCTTTTCTGGATATCCAGAATCTACACAGCGAGCAGCAGCCAGTGGGTTGTCAGCTGCTTTTACAGAAGGCTTCTTATCCCCAATTCAAGAGCAAATTAAATGGGTTTGTTTAAACTGGCTAAGTTTAGGCATTCATGAAATTGTTAATCAAGCACAGTATGTAGCAGGAAAGATACTCAGAGAAGAGAAGCAGCAAAAGAAAGCGTTATTAGATGTTCAGCTCCAACAGTTCAATACCAACTCACAGGGATGGGAAAGGGGAAGAAGGAAGCACAAAGGAAGATACAGAGTTAGGTTCTTCCAACCTCAAGCCCCAAGACAGTATCAAAGAAAGTATTACCCACCTATGCCACCACGATCACCACAAGGTGAACCGTATTTAACTAATTGTTTCAATTGTGGCCAGCCTGGACATTGGAGAAATGAATGCTCACTTTCTCTACAACAGACAAATTTGCCAAATGTCCAAATGCCACAGCAAGGAGAAAGAAATTCTCCTGTGTGGAGTAGTCTTTGGTAGCCACCAGCATGGCAACAAACTCATTAGGAAAGCAATGAGCAGGAACCATAGTTATATCCCTTGGTACCAGTTGACCAAGATGTTTGTTCTTGTGATTGTTACAGTGGAAAATTTTATATCTCCCTTTTCTTGATGACACAGGAGCAACTAGATCTATGATTACTTCATCAAATGCTGAAAATCACCCACTAGCCACAAAATAGTCCATGGAGTGGGAGTGTCTAGAGTTCCTTTAGACTACCCAGAAAGACAACCTGTTCTAATTCAGATCCATCTGCAAAAAGAACACCAGGCTTTTATTGTAGAAAACACTGCTCCTTTAAATCTTTTAGGTAGACATTTGCTATGCAAATTAAGACGTACTGTTTATTGTTCCCCAGACAGTGTTGTTCTTGATATTCCAAACAAGCCTTTAAGATTGTACTCAACACATAGTTCTGCTGATGTGGATACCCTTTTTGCTGTTTTAAAATCAAAACAAACTTCAGACACTACTAGTTTGGAAGGCTTAGAAGTAATCCACAACTTTGGACTACCTATGAGAATTAGGTAAAGCACTTAAATGATGCAGAAGCTGTGCAAATAATCATAAAACCTTGCAAGCACCTGCCTATGCCCTTGTCCAGTGAAGTAGAGAAAGGAATCAAACATGTTATTTCTGCATTACTCAAGTTATAATAGTTTTGACTTGAAATCCATGTAACACACATATCATACCAGTCAAGAAACCAGGAAAAAACACTTAATAGATTTGTACAAGATTTGTGAGCAGTTAATGCAATAGTAGTAGTACCAACTTTTCTTGTAGTTCCTAACCCCTGTACAGTACTGAGTTCTGTCCCATCAACTGATGCTACCTTCCCAGTGATAGATATTTCTTCTGTTTTTTTTTCTACTCCTATACACCCAGACAGCCAGTATATCTTTGCATTTAAATGTTTAGGACTGCAGTATGCTTGGGCTAGAATATGGCAAGGGTATGTTGAATCACCTACTCTTTCTCTAGGGAAATGAAGAAACGGTTACATTACATTGAATTTCCATGTAGCTCTACTCTAATTAAGTATGTAGATGATTTACTGTTAGTTTTCAGATCTCCTCATGACTGCAAACTGGATATTATCTTTCTTTTAACCAAACTAGCAGAGTTAGGATTAAAAGTTAATAAGGACAAACTGCAGCTCTGGAAATCTCAAGTTCAATATGTAGGACATCTTACTTCAGAAGGTTCTAAGCAGATTTTATCTTCATGCATTCACAGACTTAAGATATGCTTATCAGGTAGTTCATTGTTTTGGGACACTTTGGTGAGAAAGGGAGCATCTGACTTCAGCAGGGGCAGTCAGTAAAAACACTATTTTTGTTCATGAACTATTGAACACATTACTGTTACCAAAGGAACTGGCTGTGGTCATGTTTGCCGCACATAAAAATTAAGATTCTTTAATTTCCAAAGGAAATAGCTTTGCAGATATGGTGGTTAGACAAGCTGCACTGTCTTATCCTGTTCAGGCTTCATTTTTTGCAGCAACTTCATAAAACTAACAAAAATATTTCTTAAATGGAATTGTTATCTTTCCAAAATCAGACTGAGGATTCTGAACTGGTGCAGTGGATCCATGATGGTTGCAGCCGTTTTCCAGGCTTTTTGAGGCATCACCTGGCTGGGTAGCTGGTAGCGCCACAAAATTTCTTAACTTAGTTGGTTAAAGCTTACCACTAACCTTTTCATTTAGGTTAAAATTCCTTAATAATACATATTTCAAATGATTGGTATTTCCCTCATCTTTCGGACATCACTCAACACTTTGTGAATACTTTGTCTAATCTGCTGAGAACTTAATGTGACAAAGACTGTGCAAGCACCCACAAAAACCTTGGAAAAATCATGGGGGCCATTTCGTACCTTTCAGTAGGACTTTACTGAACTCCCACAAATATAAATATGTAAGTATGTATTCGTCATTATTGATTACTTCTCTGGATGGGTAGAAGTTTATCCTTGTGTGAAAAATGATGCTGCAACTGTAGCTAAAAAGCTTATTCAGGACTTTATACCAAGATTCGGTGTTCCTTGTTGTATCTGGTCTAATCAGGTTACTCATTTTACTAGTCAAGTAATACGCAGATCAGTCAAACATTGAATATCAAAATGCAATATCACTGTCCATATAGGCTTCAGGAATTGTAGAGCATGTAAATCAAACTATTATGACCAGCCTTGCTAAGCTGTGCAAGGAAACTGGACTTCAATGGACAGAAGCTTTACCTTTAGTTTTATTTAGTGTGTAAAGTACAGTTTGTGCTACTAGGAAGTTGTCCCCTCATGAATTATTCATGAGCAGAACCTCTCCTTAACCATTTGGGGTTACAAAATGTTGATAAATATATTTTCCTGTATTGTAAGAGTCTTTCTTGTGTTTTGCAGCACTACTACAAGAGAGTTTCAGAGGCTCTAAGACAGCCTATGATTATCATGACATGCAACCAGATTTCAGCTACATTAACTCTTTCACTACAAAATATTTTTTATATCCCAGATGGAAATGATCCTATATGGTTTTGCTTACAACCACCACTGCCATCCAAGGCACAGAACTATGTGTCACACACCAAGAGGACCATCCCTTGTGACAAGTGCAGTCAAGATACAATCAACATCATCCCTCGTGAAACAGCCGAGCCTACAGTAAATAATACCAGATAAAAAAAAAGGGTCACCATTGCATCCAGAAATGAAGACCAAAAGCATTTTCACTTTGCAATCGAAACCAAATCTGGAAGTGAAATTGAGTGAGTCTGCAACATCAACTTGGTTGACGATAAAACTTAATGATTTTTCTTCAACATTAGCATTATTTTTTCTTCCTTCTAACCCAAACATTGAGGATTCATCATGCTTCTGGCAATGAATGCATCAAGTAACCAACAATCATTTGTGGGATTGTACACAACCACCACTTCCAGTTGGAGTTTATTTGGAAATCGACTTTATATGGACACTAAATGAGCACTTCAATATCCATGTTTACAGTTTATTCAAAACCCTCTCCAGCCCCAATATGTCTGATTTTCATATGGGCCTATTATTGAAACAGTTACTTTGATTTTCATCATTGTTTTATTTTGTCTACTTTTTCATCTGGAACTGTGAGTACGTCATCATCTGCAGCCATCACAGCTGTAAGTACCAAATAATTTCTTATTAGAGATACACATATCACAGAAACTAGGAACAAGCACTTGGAGGGTATTGTATCTAGAACACCTGATTGACATCTTTAGTACTTTTTCTCCTGCCGTATACATCTATGCTAAGACTCTTAAAGTCAGTGACTGTTGGGTTTTTGCACATTTACCTACTGCACATGATGGGGGTATTCCACACATTTCAATGCCAATAACTGATGCAAACCTTCACTTGGAATTTCACACTATTTTTCCTCACTAAAAACACAAATCTCTACCCATTTTCAGTAGTACCACTTCAGTTGTCAGTGAAAAGGACATAAAGACATATTTGCTATTGTAAAAATGGCACACTTTTTGTTGTAAACAGCATTTGCAATTTCACTTGGAAAATTTATGATGGGGGTAGGAAGGCTGGGTGTGGCTGGATTGCATGAATCCTATTACATCTGTGGAGAACAAGTATATCCCTGGCTACCAACAGACTGGTTGGGTTGTTGCTATATAAACCATGTTATTCCAGCTATGCAACATACAGACACCTTACCTGCTGGATAGATTCATAATGCTCATCTCAGGAGTGAAAAAAGACACATTGAAAATCCAGGTAAGAAAATATATGCTTCTTGGGTTTATCACCATGCTGTTCAAAAGACTGCTTTTAAAGTACTAGCTCACATGGATCTTGGTGATGATGTTATTTCTGGAGAAGGAATTTTACCTGCTTACAGGTCAGTAAAGTCTATCTGGGAACTGTGTATATGATCTAAGCTTTGAGAAATATTAAGCAATACTACTTTTGATCTGATCAGTCTTGAACTGACAGCCATGCACAGTGTGATGCTACAAGAGTACCTTTCTATTTTACCCTTGCTTCTAAAAGGGGTATGTGCAGGCTCATCAAAGCAGACTGCTGCTCATTTATTCCTGATAACACTGGTGCCATTCACAGACACCTAGAAATTATTCAGAAAGATGCTGAACTGTCTCGTGCTAAAGAAGCTGACAGTTCCCAGTGGGCATGGGTAACCAATCTCTTTTCTGGTTGGGGATGAGGTATTTTGAAATTCTTTGTTAAGTGCTATTACATTTTATTATTATGACTTATTTTATTTCTGTGTAAGGCATTGATCTTAAAATTTACAGAATCCAGAAAAAGCATCAAATTGCAAAGCGTGCAAATGAATCCAAACACATCATTGCAGTTGACCTCATTAGTTAGAAGTTATAGTGAGGAAATGAAGAAAATATAGTTTTACAAGAGTTTGGTAAGCTTCATGACAACTTGTTTGAGTGTGAATGTGTGACTCAAAATTATTCAAACTGGCTTTTTACTCCATCAATACACAGATGTGTTTTTATTGTCAGCAAGACCATACTTGTAAAATGAATGTATAAGCATTTTACATGTCAAGGACAGAAGAAAATTGCATGTGAAAAATGTCTGATAGCACTTGAAAGGGTATCAGCCCATTTGAAAACCTGTGGCCATTGCCCAGTCATAACAAAAAATATAAGACATGATCAATGCTTCACAGAATCAAAAAGGGGACTGAAGAGATAAGCTAAATAAAGGAAAACATCTGTGCTTTTACTTTAAATAAATGTTAATTTCTAGATGGATTCCAGAGTGTTTTAGTCTACTTCTGATTTATTTCTTGCCAGCATGAAAGTGCCAACTTGCCAAGTGTAGTAAGTTCTTTTCTGGAATTTGGAACTTGTGCCTAATATGGAAAGATACAGAGAAACAGAGCCAGGAGATCCATCCATCCATCCATCCTCAACCCCTTTTTTTTTTTTGCACATGTGGTCTGGGTGTCATTTCAACACTGACAATCATCTCGAGTCAAGGTTTACACCACCAGGTGGCTAGGCCTGCCATGGTAATTCATCCGTTCCACTCACTCTCACCTATGGTCAATTTAGAGTGCCCAATTCTTCTACTGCATGTGTTTGGAATGTGGAAGGAAACCAGAGCACCCGAAGGAAACACACGCAACTACAGGGAGTACATGCAAACTCCACACAGAATTCTCAGCTGAGAATCGAACAGAAGAACTTCTTGCTGTTAGGCGACAATGCTAACCACTGCGCCAATGCAGCCGCCCTAGCCATAGTTAGCAAAATTAATGCTCTAATGTTCATTTTCCATGGGTCAATAGCTAGATTTTAGTTGTTACACTAATGATGTATTTGATCAAAACTGGTATAAATGATTTAAAGTACTATTCTTTGAGGAGCCAGGACCTTGACTTCCTATTCTTCCATGTGTATGTGTTCTCTGCAATAAATGAGATTATTATTCTCTGCTGAACTGCATTGTATGAAAGTTATTTTTTTAACTTAACATTATATAATTGTGCTTATTTAGCTAGTACAGTTAGTTACTGTATTCTAAAAAACAAGCAGACAATTTAGTATTTCCTGTTTCTCTGAAAAAGAGTGCTTAGCTCACAGATGTGATAATTCAGTGGTTGGTAGGGCCTATCTACTCTGCTAAGGAGAGTAGCAGGGCTGCCTAGACCTTGTCTGGCACGAACTGACTGGTAAAGAAAGCAGGGGCTAGCAGGATTGGCTAGAATTCTGAGTTAATGGAATCTTCCATTTTTTTGTGGTATTTAAACCCTGCGTTTGAGCTGGTTTAGGCTTGTTTGAATCAGGGTCTGCTGAGATGCATCATTTCTGGGACGTTTTACAAAATTCCTGAGGCTCTAAGTCCAATCTAAGTACTTTTTCGTTTATTTTCACTTATTTTATTGCATTTGCACTTGCCTATCATTTTTATCTGCGCCTTATAGCTAATTTATCACATTTGGACTGTTTTAGAGCAATTTACTGATAAACTGCATTTCATTACTGTTCAACTGTATTTCATTGCTATTTATTGCAATTCATTACTGTTTAACTGCATTTCTGTGAATTTAATTACTGTCTAACTGTATTTTTTCATACTATGAGTTCTGTTTTTGTCTGTAAATGGTTAATCTGGGTATTTATGTAATTTTTACTGTGTTCTTAACCCTTAAATTGAGGCACATAGTCTGGATACAGGTTTGCTGCATCCAGAGCTGTTTTGTTTTTGCCTTCTGTGTTTCTGGAAGCCATCTTGTGTTTGCCCTCTGTGGTTCTGGCAGCCATCTTGTGTTTGCCCTCTGTGGTTCTGGCAGCCATCTTGTGTTTGCCTTCTGTGTTTCTGGCAGCCACCTTGTGTTTGTCTTCTGTGTTTCTGGCAGCCATCTTGTGTTTGTAGGGGCCTATATTCTCTACTAGTGAGAGTAGCAGTGCTGCCTGGACTTTGTCTGGTACAAGCTGATTGGTAAAGAAAGCAGGAGCTAGCAGGACTGGCTAGATTTCTGTGCTACTAGAATCTTCTATTTTTGTGGTATTTAAACCCGGCATTTGAGCTGGTTTGGGCTTATTTGAACCAGGCTCTGCTGAGGTGCATCATCTCTGGGATGTTTTACAAAATTCCTGAGGATCTAAGACCAATCTAAGTGCTTTTTCATGTATTTTCACTTATTTTATTGCATTTGCACTTGCCTATCATTTTTATCTGTGCCTTATAGCTAACATTTCAGATTTGCATTGTTTTAAAACAATTTACTGAGTAACTGCATTTCATTATTGTTTAACTGTATTTTATTGCTATTTACTGCAATTCATTACTGTTTAACTGCATGTTACTGCATTTCATTACTGTTTCTGGCAGCCATCTTGTGTTGGTAGGAGCCTATCTTTTCTGCTAATGAGAATAGCATGGCTGCCTGGACCTTGTCTGGCACAAGCTGATTGGTAAAGAGAGTAAGGGCTAGCGGGATTGGCTTGATTTCTGTGTTACTAGAATCTTCTATTTTTGTAGTATTTAAACCCCATGTTTGAGTTGGTTTCAGCTTGTGTGCCACTCACCACAGGTGCACTGTTTTAACCCATTGCAAGGTATTCTGGCTACAAATTTTCCCTTAGTAGCACTTGTGTGATTACCTAGTAGTACTTATCTTAGACCTTCCACCCTTTACCCCCTTAGCTCTCTCTGGCCTCTCTCTCTTTCAGATTCTGACAAATATGGATGTACAATTTCCTACGGTTTCTCCTGCCAGTCTGGTTGATATGAGCATCCTGAGACAGTGTAACAACTGCCTCATGTGCACGGGCAACCCTCTACTACTACCACCATGGAACACAATTTTTGAGAGATGGAATTACATTAAGAACCTAGACTCTATGCTCTCTCCCTCGCAAGCCAGTATATCTGTAACTGAGAAGGTTGTCAACACAAACACCACACCTCAAACACCACCCACACCTACACAACACACACCCAAATATGTGGCGATCCTCAACAAAAACATACCCAAACAAAACAGACCTCTGAGGCAAAAACACACGTGAACTCCACTGCCCACCACACCACATATCACACACCACACACAGTCCACACACCTGTGTCTCACAGCCACTAAGGTCTAACCATAAACCCAACATATTAGTCATAGGAGACTCCATTGTGAGACACACAGATGTGCCCCTTACCAGGCTGGATAAGGAGAAAGTCACAGTTGTTTCCCAGGTAGCAAAATCCGCCATATCACACATGCACTCAAGTCTGTCAACAACAGGAACTGCTATGACTCTGTCATAGTCCATGTTGCCGTGAATGACTTGAGACATACCTCCCTGGACTATATAAAGAGAGACATGATCGAGCTCTCTGAATATGTGTCCCAGGCAGGTATGTCCCTAGCCTTAAGCAGCATTCTACCGTCACCCACAATGATGCCTCAATACAAACAGAAAATAATTGACTTTAACAATTGGCTTAGTTTCTGGTGCCATTCCAAGGGGGATCCAGTACTTGATAGCCTGGGAAAACATGATAGGCAGACCACGATGCTTTGCCACAGTTGGTCTACAACTGTCTCCCTTGGGCTTCAGGCTTCTGGCAAAGACTCTTGCCACCCCCATAGTGCCGTTTTAGGTAATGCCATGAGGTGAAAAGTTCATCAAAATGCAAATTAAAGGTCATGCTGCTAAATGCTAAGAGTCTAAACATGAAACTGCACTCACTGCAAGCATTCTTAACCCTGGAAGATGCTAACATTTGTGCAGTCACAGAAACCTGGTTCAAAGCTGCAGAGAGCACCCCAGCCTTACAAGGTTACTCATCCTATCATACATTCAGACGACAAAGCGTGGACAGCAAAGCAAAAGGAGGTGGAGTTTCAATATATTAAAGACATACACACCTCCAAGCTGATCAAACAGTTTGACGCACAGGAGACACTCCAGGTGCAGTTAACCATTGACAAGACCCCCATTCAAATCATAGCTAGCTATGGGCCCCCAACTTTGACTCGAGATGCCCACTCCACCTATCTGGATCTCTTCAAATCTATCAAGATTCAACCCTTTACCCTGATCCTGGGCGACTTTAACTATCCAACCACAGACTGGAAGAACTACTCATGACAAAACACAAATCCCCAGAGATTCCTTGATTTCATCAATGCAAATGCCTTGGACTAGCTGGTCGACACCCCCACAAGAGGTGATAAATATGTTGGACTTGACATTAACCAACATGAGTAACCACTGCAGCATCCCTACAGTGTCATCCTCCTTGGTAAGATCCGACCACAAAGCAGTCACTTTCGAAGTCACCATCTCCCCCGACACCTCCCCGCTTGCTACAGTCAAACACAAAAACTTCTCCAAAGCTGATTACAACCTCCTGAGGGATGGTATAAACAGCTTCACAGCCCCTCCCCCTCCGTAGGAATGGGCACAAATGTCCAAACCTACACCAAAGTACTATACAAGCATTATATAGCTGCATGGAATCAGGATTACCCAACAGGACAAAATCATCTTCCTCAAGAAAGAATAAACCTGTCTGGTGGATATCTGCAATAAATAAACTCTATACTAAAAAGAAAAAAATTGCTGTCCAGGACAAAGAAGAAGTAGGTGCCTAATTGGAAGCAATCTCTCCTTAGCATGAACAAGCAAATAAGAGCACTAGTGAAATCCTCCAAAGCAGACTTCAGGATCAAACTGGCCACATCTACTTAAGGCAATCATAAGACCTTCTTCACATATGTCCGCAATCTCAAAGGAAGCACTCAGATCTGCTCAGAACTGGTGGTCAAGGTATAAACAACCTGCTGGCAAACAGGTTCAGCAAAAACTTCACTCCTCTGTCCCCCCATTAGTAAATCAGGACATCCCCGGCACCTGCCCCCTCCCCCTATCTCTAGGGAGCACATCATCACTGCCCTCTCAAAGGCAAAAAGTACAGCCTCTCTGGGTCTCAATAACATCCCAGGCTGCATCCTACATGAACTCAGGCAGGACCTTTTGACACCATTAGGCACACTATTCAACCAAAGCCTTCATCCCAGCTGAGTGGAGGACAGCCACTCTTATTCCTTTGCACAAAGGTGATGCGTTCACCGATCCAGGTAATTATAGACCCATCAGCCTAACTAGCCTGATCTGCAAGGCCATGGAACAGATTATCATGGACTTCATTAACAAAGACATTGGCAACCTCCAACCACTCAATCCCACACAGTTTGGTTTTGTCGAGGAGATGTCATACCTGTTAAATCTGGTCGACTTCTTTGAGACAGTCACCAAAGCCATGGACGAGGGGAAGATGTTGCACACCACCTACCTTGATCTGGCCAAAGCCTTTGATACTACTCCCCACTCAGGTATAATAGATAAACTCTCTCAACTAGGCATCAATCCATATGTTACCAGATGTGTAGCAAACTGGCTACTGACTAATAGAACCCACCTAGTCAAAATTGGGGAAGCCACCTCAAGCAGTAGACTCATAATGAGTGGTATACTCCAAGGATCAGTCTTGGGGCCTCTGTTGTTTGGGATATACTTTTCGGAGGTGCAGGCCAAAACCAGTGGGCTATGGCTGACCAAGTTCGCAGATGACTGCAAGCTGGGTGCTGTCATCAATTTCCCCTAGTGATGTGAATATCCTGCAAGAGGGTCTCACCCAAAGACATGTTTGGTGCCAGAAACATGGCCTCAAACTGAATGCCAAAAAATGAATCATCATCCCCTTTGGAGAGAGTGAAGTCCACAAAATTTACCACATTAATAACAAGGACCTAAGCATGCAATCAGTCATGAGGGACTTGGGCACCCAGGTAGATAGCAAACTGACTTTTGACCACCATATTGTCGCCATTGTATGGAAAGCTTTCTACATGACCCACCTTATTTAGAAAAATATCTCATCCAGGGACAAGGAGGTCATAACATCCCTGTATTCTTCCCTTATAAGACCCATTATTGAGTGCAACACCCCAAACAGAAAAGTACAAGCCTCCACCTAAGAATTAGCATTTCAATATGCTCTTCCTTTAGAGACATAGCTCTCTTATTATGCAATCATTCTCTAACTTAAAACCACACTGTAATTTATCAAAGCAACAATTGTAAGCATACCTGATCCAACATAAATGGTGTTACATAAAAGCAGTCACTTCATAAATTCAGTCATGCTCACAAGTGTGCTATTTATCAGTGTATATGGTCCGGCCATTACTTTACTTAATAAATCAGTTTGCTAAGTAGATAGACAGACCATCTGACAGGTACATACAGTGATAAAGTACACACACACACACACACACACACACACACACACACACACACACGCACGCACGCACGCACGCACGCACACACACACACACACACACACACACACAAGTAATTCATTTTACTGTTAGTGCCATTCGTTTCATGAAGGGTCGGTGTCCTCTTAACATCTTGTACCTTGAATGTTTTAAAGATGGCAGGTTAACTACAGGAATTTCCAATGGAAGAGGCCAACAGCTAGCTATGGGTGGGAAAAAAGATAAAAGTAAGGGTGCCATGTGGGCACAGCACACTGATGTACTTGCATGTTAAACCTAACTACTCATATTCAAGAATGTTTCCTATTAGGGAGAGTGGCCGCATGCACTGGAAAAAAACGGGTAGAAACTAACTAAATAAACAAATAAAATAATAAACATTTAATCCTAGTAAAGGGTTCAAAACTGGATTCACTGATGGAAAAGATAGTTTTAAATTAAATTACATTAAATTTTAAAATTCATCACAACAGCCATTCACACTGTGATGCCCCACCACTGGACCAGTAATCAAGAAACTTCAATTGTCACCACTGGCAATATCTCTACACAGAAACACCAAATCCAATGCCAAAGGATTTTATTACAACAAGCAAACCTTTCGGGTAAACCACCCTTCTTCAGTGCTAATACTTCACAGTAACAGTACTCACTTTAAATAAGAGCAGATATAAATATATACGTCATAAACTTTTACAGTTGCATACTTGTAGGTTTTAGTATGATTATAAATAAGTTTTTAAGTAAGTGTATTTTATAATTGCAGGGGTTATGA
This sequence comes from Protopterus annectens, assembly GCF_019279795.1. Classification (NCBI taxonomy): domain Eukaryota; kingdom Metazoa; phylum Chordata; order Ceratodontiformes; family Protopteridae; genus Protopterus; species Protopterus annectens. Next base: position 1,082,952,473 of record NC_056739.1, on the reverse strand, counting down.
GATTGGCTGACTGTGATCATGTGATTTTTATCTGCTCTTATTTAAAGTGAGTATCTTATTTACTGTGAAGTATTCATAGGTTCATAGATTAGTACTAGGCTAACTGCCCTAGCTGCAGCCATTTTAGCCAGCCCAAATATCCCTTGTCAGACCCAACTCTTTTGTGTTTTGTTTGCAAAAACAACACCTTAACCATTAGTCCACCCTCCCAGCACTGAAGAAGGGTGGTTTACTCTAAAGCTTTGCTTGTTGTAATAAAATCCTTTGGCTTTGGATTTGTTGTTTTTTCTAGTTTTTTGAGTTTCCAGTAACCACTGTATCAACTTCTTATTCTACAATATCTCTACACAGATCACCCACAATGAAAGGTTTAAATATATATTGAATAATAAATAATAAAAGAACAAGTCAATATCAAATATATATTTACAGTGACATCAGAGTTCAAAATCACAGGAAATAATTAAAACAACATTGCAGGACAGTCTCACATAAATGAAGAAAATACATTTTTATTTTTTTTTATTTTACATTTGTTGACTGGGATAGTCCGACTGGATGCATGTCCATTTTCAGCGGAGGCCCGGGGAGAAAAACTCCAAGGGTAAGCAGATACAGCATTACATAATACCAGCATTACATATTACAAACAGACTATTTACAGAGATTACATAAGTAAGCAAGTTAAACAAGTTCCACAGGTTACAGTTAATCCTGAGCACAAGTCAGGATTAAATTAAATTACACAGTAAACTGGTTAACAGATTTTTACACATTCTAGAGAGAGTTAGCCAGGCTTGATACATTGATATAGCCAGTTAAGTGACAAATGTTGTTTGAGTCTAGTTTTAAATTGACCTAAGGTGGAAAGTAAGGTAATATCAGCTGGAAGAAAGTTCCAGGATCTACTTACAGAGTTTGCAAAGAGAGAGTCACCGGCTGTGTTATTAATTTTGCTAGTCTGAATTAATAGTTTGTTAGAGGATCGAAGCGGTCTAGGATTGTTATAAGGGGTGATAATATTTTTAAGTGCAGGAGTATTGTCCGGATTATAGAGGATTTTATAGGCCATAATCAGTTGGTTATACTGGATTAGGCTGGGTAGTTCAAGCCAACCAAGCTGATTTAGATTGATGCAATGATGTGTCCTAAAAGGCAGCCCAGTGGCAAACCTGGCAATGTGGTTGTAGCAAATTGAGAGTTTGTTAAGGACAGTCTTGTTCAAATTCGAGAGTAGAGGGGATGCATACAGAAGGGTTGAAAGAAGGTGAGAGCGAGCTATGGCAATTTTAGCTGGAGGGGTTAGGAAGGCTTTTATTCTGTAAAGTGACCCTAGTTTTTTATTGATGGTTTTGATAGTTTGGTTAACATGTAGATCAAATTTGAGATTATTGTCTATGATGACACCTAATAGTTTTGTAGATTGGTCAGGGGAGATTATTGTGCCATCATTTGATTTTATGGTAAAGGTGAAAGCGGTAGACCTACGTGTTGGTGAAAATAACAGCATTTTAGTTTTTTGGGGATTTAGGATTAGACGATGTTTAGAAAGCCAGTTTTCTATTGTATTAAAGGTGGTCTGGGTAGCTGACCATAACTCTACTGGAGATGTGGCAGAGCAAATCAGAGTAGAGTCATCAGCATATTGGATACAGCTGATTTTTGGGATGACAGTATAAAGGTCAGTAATGAAGATGGAGAACAGCAAGGGCCCTAGTATAGAGCCTTGTGGTACTCCGAGGGTGTTAGGTAGAAGGTTAGAGAATTTGTTCTGCCAGTGGACAGCCTGCTGTCGACCATTCAGGTTTGATTGAAACCATTGGAGGGCTCCAGTATCTAGACAGAATGTTTGCAGGGTGTGGATTAAAAGTTGGTGATCAACCATATCGAATGCCTTGGAAAGATCCAAAAAGAGGGCTGAAGATATATAATTATTGTTGTGATTATGGTTTATGGTGTTAGTAAAGGCTAGGAGGGCTGAAGTAGTGCTGTGATGAGGACGAAAGCCATGCTGAGTGTCTGCCATAAGGCAATTTTGGATTAGGTGGTGCATGAGTTGTCTATGAATACATTTTTCCATAATCTTTGCAAGTGGAGAGAGTATAGCTATTGGCCTATAATTGGAGAATTCAGTAGAGCTGCCTCCTTTGTGAAGTGGGATTACATAGGATATTTTCCAGATGGTGGGAATTTTAGCTTCTACTATGGTTCGATTGATTAGTATTGAGACGGGGTAAGCAATAGCATCAGCTGATTTTTGTAGGTACTCGGCAGAGAGTTGATCAGCAGAAAGTGTAGTGGGTTTTAATTTTTTGATCAAGGTACGGATAAGTGAAGTGGCGACTGGTTGGAAGCTGAACGCAAGTAGGTTTCTAGGGGGGCTACTTTCAGGGCCAGGGGAGCTAGGAGGTAGTTGGCTAGCTAGGGCTTGAATTGTCTCAGTAAAGAATTGGTTAAAACTATCAGAAACATCTTCAGAGGTTTTATCAATAGTTGTAGCAGGGATTGGGGTTGAAGTTTGTCCAGGATGTAGTAGATTATTTAAACCTGCCCAAAACTTCTGAGGGTTATTTTGATTTACCGTCTGTAAATTACAGTAGTATTGTTTTTTGTCTTGTAAAATTGATTTTTTGGTTTCGTTCCTGGATTGCCTGTATTTAATGTGATCTTGAGGGTCTTTAGAAGAACACCATAAAGCCCATGCTTTGTTTCTAAGGGTAATTTTGAGTTTAGACTCTATAGAAAGCCATGGTGCAGTTTTTGCCTTGGTTCTCTTTGAACGAACAGGTGCATGCAAATAAAAAATAAATAAAATCCCAGCAGTAATATTTGAGATATTAATTTAAGAAGTCTCTGAGTGAGACACAGCATTCTGTATTCTGTCTTTGACCTGACAACATCAGCTAGAAGATCCATTCACCACATCTACCTTGCTCTGTAAGTAAGTTAATTACGGTATAGTAACATAAACTATGCTTCACTATATTCCTGACTAAATCTAAGAAAATTACTATACCGTAGTTAACTTACTTACAGAGCAAGGTAGATGTGGTGAATGGATCTTCTAGCTGATGTTGTCAGGTCAAAGACAGAATACAGAATGCTGTGTCTCACTCAGAGACTTCTTAAATTAATATCTCAAATATTACTGCTGGGATAGCTTGCAGAATCACATAATTTCTTGTCATATGACTCTATCCCAGTTGAAACCCCCCACTGCTGGAGTCTGGCAGTATTTAGCATTTACCTGTGAAAATACACAGACAAGGGCTTTTCCTCAGATCTTTGATAGGTGCTGGAACTCATAAAACAATAAAATACTTCCAAGACAATACATAAATATCTCTAGTTTTAGACGATGGGCAGGATTCAGGAAGGCTTACACGGAGTTTAAGAGTAGTGTAAGCCTCCGTGTAAGCCTCCCGATCCAGGAACAGCCCAAACCTCCGTGTAAGAGACAGCTAACACGTCTCTTACACGGACTGGGCATGGAAATGCTCAATAACTCATTTGCAGCTCAAAGATATGCAAATGAGGTATTTGAGCGATCCAAGAAGCCTAAACCAGTCCGTGTAACGGACGTGTTAGCTGCAGAAATGTACTCAGCTGACAACTGAGTATATTTCTGCAAAATTGACAACCGAGCTATGTCAGCTCCAAAGAAAGGGTGCATAAGTTTCATTTAGCATGCCAATGGCCAAATATGTGGCCATTGGCATTAAAAAGTGTTGCAAAATTATTTAAACTAACTTTTTTTTTTTCGTGGGATTTTGATGTTTAACTGCAGCGCACACCCGCGCAAACGGGGTGCGCTGCTCAAAAGTGAAAACCGAAGCTTATAAGCCCACAACTGTGGGATTTATGTATTACATGGAATGACAATGCAGGGACTAGCAGACCAAAAACAATATGGCCTCCGTGTAGTGGTTGTCAAGGGGGGGAAGCTCCGTGTAAGACATGTAACTAAGCATTACTAGGCAATCCTATGTAAATGAGGGTTACAATACTGAATCACACTGCCACATAGGTAATGAGCACTTTCTGAGTAGTGTAAGAGTTATAGAAGGGGGAGGAATAGAGTAAGAGGTAGGTGACATCACGGGGGGGGAATGATAGAAATAAATGTAACACATTGGAGGGCAGTGTAACATGACAGATGACAGACAGACATCAGGGAGAGAGGTGTGTCCCAACAGAACACTAGGAAAGTCAAGAAACAGAGGGTGCACACTATCCCTACACTCAAACTTTCTTGATATACGTGCATGTGCGCGTGTGCGCGTGTAAGGCAGGTTCAACATGTGGGAGCGTGTTGCAAACCGTTTACAACGGTTTGTGCGGGCGTGCACGTGTGTAAGGCAGTGTGCGCGCGTTTTACCATGAATCAGCCAAGTTCACACCGTGTAAGGATGTGTGCGCGCGTTTAAGTAAAGTACAGTTTTGTACCTACCATAAATGTAGATGTCCGAACTGGATAGCATCTGCAGTCATAACAAGTGGGTTGTCCTGTCGTCAGGCAGCCCCGCAGTCGGCCGGATTCCAAAGTCCGGGTCCGGCTTCGGCTGATGTCGCACTCCACCCGACGTCATCTTTGTTGGTCTTCGGGTATAAAAGCATCAGCCGACGCCATTTTCCTCAGTGTTTCTTGCTCCAGATGCCAGTAGCCCTCTTGCAGGCTAAAAATTTGGATAGATGCCAATGTTTCCAAATGGATAAAGGTAAACACAGTAATAAGCATATATGTACATATATACAAACAAATACACCATAAAAGACTCCCCCCCAACAGCTAGCTATTAGGAGGGTAAACACCCTAGGAGTACCACAGAGGGGAAGGAGGGAGGGTAATCCTGACTGCAGATGCTATCCAGTTCGGACATCTACATTTATGGTAGGTACAAAACTGTACTATGTCCTTCATGGATGCATCTGCAGTCATAACAAGTGGGTAGAATACCATAGCCAACTAGGGAGGAGGAAAAAGTAGATTATGGTGTGTTTAGGATCCCTTGCAGTACAGCAGTGGCAAACCCTGCTCGGGATCTGGAATATAGAGGCAAATTATAATGCTTGGCAAATGTATGCACGGAGGTCCAAGTAGCCGCCTCAATAATGTCTTTGGTTGCCACTCCTCGTAAGAAGGCTGTGGTAGTGGCTGTTGCCCTTGTAGAATGAGGTCTTATGTTCTGTGGAATTGGTTTTCCATGGAAGGAGTAACAGAATCGTATGCAATTTCCTATCCATTTGGAGATTGTCTGTTTGGAAATAGCTTTTCCTTCCCTTCCTGTTGCATAGGCTACAAAAAGTTGGTCAGTCTTTCTGCTATTTTTTGTTCTGTCCAAGTAGTAGCGTAGCTGTCTATGTACATCCAAGGTATGCAGTATTCTTTCCCTTCTGTTTTGTGGGTTGGGAAAGAAGGTAGGTAGGTGGATTGCCTGGTTTAAAGACACTCTGGATACCACCTTGGGCATAAATGTAGGATTAGTCCTCATGGACACTCTATCTTGGTGGAAGATTAGGAAGGGTTGCACTGCCATTAAGGCCTGTAGTTCTGAAACCCTCCTTGCTGAAGTAATTGCCAGTAGGAAAGCAGTTTTCCATGACAGGTGCTGTAGGTCTGCTGTTGCTGCTGGTTCAAAGGGTGATAGTGTCAACTTTTCTAGCACAAAGTTTAAATCCCAAGCTGGTAATGGTGGTTTCCTTGGAGGTTTTACATTCTTGATTCCTCTGAGGAACTGCCTGAGCAAAGGGTGCGAAAAAACAGGTGTATCAAAGCTGTATTCCGCTGTAATAGCTGATGCATGTATCTTGATGGAGGAGTAGGACAGGCGGGAATGAAGAAGTTCTGGCAGATACTCCAGAATGTTAGGCATATCTATGTTTGACACATCTTTTCCTCTTTCCGTACTCCAAATGACAAACCTTTTCCATTTTCCAGCATAGTTCCTTCTTGTTGAAGGTCTGCGTGCTTCAAGAATAATGTCTTTAACTCTTTGGGAAAGTTCTGGATTAGCTGCTGCTATGTGATGTTCCATGCAGTCAGTTGCAGCGCTTTTAGGTTTGGATGTATGATGCTGTAGTTGTTCTGAGTTAACATCAAAGGCATCAGGGTATTGGCCACATATTGTTCGAGACATGCTCTTCAGTAGTGGGTACCAGTGTTGTCTTGGCCAGTTTGGAGCTATCAGGATTATCCTTGGACGTTCTTCCTTGATTTTTAGTAGTACCTTGTGTATCAAAGGAAGAGGTGGGAATGCATATGCTGTTAGGCCTTTCCAGTTGAAGGAGAGTGAGTCCACTTTCCATGCTAGTGGGTGGAATGTCCTTGTGCAGAATTTTTGAGCTGGTGATTGAGAGGTGATGCGAATAGGTCTATCTGTGGCATTCCCCATTTCTTGAGATGGTCTTGAAGATGTCCGGTGCAGCTTCCATTCGTGGGCATCCGAAGTGGTTCTGCTTAATATGTCTGCTAGAGTATTGTCTTTCCCGGTACAAATATTGCCTGTAACTGAATGTTGTAGCTGAGTGCCAGGGTCCACAGCTCCAAGGTCATTCTGCATAGAGGGTATGAATGAGTGCCTCCCTGTTTGTTGATGTACCACATGACTGTGGTGTTGTCTGTCCTTATCATCAACTGGCCCTCTTTGAGAAATGGTTTGAACTTTTGGATTGCCAGTTTTACTGCCAGCATTTCTTTTAGATTGATGTGCAGGTGAAGTTGATCCTGTGTCCACAATCCTTGCACGCATTTGTCCAGCATGTGGGCCCCCCATCCTAGGTCTGAAGCGTCTGTTGTGATGGTCTGGCTTGGTTGACATCTGCGAAAGGGTAGGCCTGGGTTTGACTGGCATGCCTGAGCCCACCATAGGAACTCCTGTTTTAAGCATGGAATTAGTGGGATTTCTGTTTCTAGACTGTGTCTGTGTTGGGACCATAAATTCTTTAGGTACCACTGTAGTTTCCTCATATGTAGTCTGGCAAATGGGACCAAGATTATGCATGATGCCATGAAGCCCAAGGCCTGCAGAACTTTTCTTGCTGTTAACTTGTTCAGTTTTGTTAGTGCCAAGAAGTAAAGAGGAAGTTCTTTTGTTTTTCTGTAGTCAGGAATGCCATTTGTTGTACTGTGTCCAATTCAGCCCAAGAATGTCCTTGTTTGGGATGGTATCAGCCTTGACTTTTTGTAAATTGACTGTGTATCCCAGTCCTTGTAGCAAGTAAATGACCCTTTGTAAATCTGTTGTCAGCTTGCTTTTGTTGTCCCCTTGTAGCAGGCAGTCGTCCAGGTATGGGTAAATTTGAATTCCCTGTAGTCTGCAATGGGCGATTACTGATGCCAGGCATTTTGTGAATACTCTGGGCGCAGTAGATAAGCCAAAGGGCAATGCTGAGAATTGATAGTGCTCTGATCCTGCAAGAAATCTGAGGTATCTTCTGCAGATTGGTCGAATGGGGACGTGCAGGTATGCCTCCTTGAGATCTAGAGTTACCAGCCAAGACTCCTTGCCCAGCATGGGAAGAAGCTGCTGTAGGGTCAGCATTTTGAATTTTGGGACAATGATGTATGTATTTAAGGTGGACAGGTCGAGAATTGGTCTCCAACTTTTTTCCTTTCTTGGAACTAGGAATAGTCTGGAGTAGAACCCCTTTCCTTGTTCTGCTGTTGGCACTCTTTCCACAGCTCTCATGTTTGCTAACTCCATTATCTGGCGTAGAGCCTCTGTTTTTTGATTTGGAGGTAGATTTGGCATTCCTCTTTTGACTGGTAAAGTGTGGAAGTGAAACCGGTAACCTTGATCTATGGTTTGTAAAATCCACTTGTCTTTTGTTATGTAATGCCAGTTCTTTGAAAATAAGGTTAACTTTCCGCTTAGAGGAGCTGCTATTTGTTCCCTGGTAGGCGGATTTAGGATTAAGTCACTGTGGTTGTGCTGATGTAGTGGCAATGGCTGTGTCTGTGCCTCTGTTGTTACCTTGTCACTGTCGTCCTCTGTAGGCACCTCCTCTGGATTGGTTTCTGCCTCTGGAACGTCTATTCCTGCCCCTTTGAAATTTTGTGGAGTCAGGAAAGGACCAATTTTGGCAGGCCAGTTCCTGCTAAACCTTGGGGGTTGAACCTGCAAGAAATCTTTGACAGTTTGAACAGATTTTGCCTTTTCTTCCATTTTCTTCATAACCTGCTGGGCAGGTGTACCAAACAAACTTGTCTTGTCCATAGGAGCATCTAGCAACTTGGCTTTAACATGATCCGTAAAGCTTGTTCCTTTAGCCATGCATGCCTTCTTATCACTGTGCCTGTCATGGCTGATCTAAATGAAGCCTCCAGTGCATCATAGCCACATTTTAAGGAATGGTTGCTAACCTGTTGTATGTTATTTACCATCTCTAATACATATTTCTTATCAAGAGATTCATCAGTGGTTAGTTTTTAGTTAACTGATCAAGCATAAACTCTTGGTATTGTATCATGTGAAACTGACAGTTTAAAGCTCTAGCTGAGAGAGTAGCTGAAGTGTAGACCTTTTACCCCATCTGTCTAGTGACCTTGCTTCCCTTTCAGAAGGAATAGGGTTTTTAGCTGTGGTCGCTGCTACTGCCTTGGGACCCTGGGATATAGTTTCTGGGTCTGCAAGTGGGGCCTTGTAAAGGTGGTGATGAGTATCTGGCACCCTGTAAAATCTGTCTGGTTTGGCAGGGGCTGGGGTAAAGAATCTGGAGCGGAGCAAACATCATTGAAAGCATCATCCACCACAGAGAGAACAGGAGGTATAGCTAAGGGCCTGTGCTGTGGGAGGTGCAGAAAGGTCCTAAGTCTTTTCTGGAGTCTGAAAAATCCTGTTGCTGCCATTGGAACTGTTCTCATGGCATGCAAGGTTTCCCCAAAGGAGAATTCTTCTGGTGGGGAAGCAGCTGGAATGGATTCTTCAGCATCAGAATCTTCAAAATTGGAGAAGGGAGCCTCAGGCTGGTCAGTTATGTCTGATTCATCAGCAGAATCATCAGAAGACACTGGCTCTGGGGGCTCTGCCCTAGGTCTCTTCTCTGGGGCTGAGAGGCCCTGTCTGGGTGAGATTGAGATCCTCTAATTAAAGAAATTAAATCTTCTGCCAAAGCATTTGAGAACTAGAAGAGGGCCTGGATGTGGGGGTTTAACAGGCACTGTTTTAGTAGTTTTGGCTGCTTTAGCCCTGGCGAAGGCCTTAATGGACATGGCAGCTGGAGGCCTAGCAGCACCACGTGCTGGGGTAGAGACATCCAAGGGGATGGTGTCTGATAAGTCAACCACCGTAGTGGGTAAAATTTCTGAGGTCGATTCAAGAGTTGTAGCAGGGGCCTCAGTTGTAAGAATAGGTTCAGCTGTACTTTGAGCAGTTTTCTCGGTTTCGCCGAAACCGAGACACTCGCATGTTTGCTTTACCGTGGTTTCGGCCGAAACCGCGGACCGCGAGTGTCAGTCTTTATCTTTGCGTTTTTGGGGGTAGCCGGAGGATCCGACGGCATAATGTACGCAAAATCAGAACCGAAAAACTGTTCTGCAAACTCCGACCGACGCCTAAGCGTTGTCGGTTGAAAGAGGCACAGGCCGAACAGGCTGCTACGTCGTGGGCTGGGCCTAAACAAGGCAGACAGTAAGAGTGGAAATCTTTATGAGGTATTTGTTTCCCACAGGTTAAACAATTGTTAACTTTTTCTGACATCGGCTGAGGCAAGAAAGAGTCCCCAACGGGGTACTTAGCTTTAGAAGTCTTGGTAGTATTCGGTAGAAGTAATCTCTGGATCCGACCGACCGGCACTTGCGAACAGCTTCTGCTTCGGGCGCCACGCGGCAAGAAAGACTGAGGAAAATGGCGTCGGCTGATGCTTTTATACCCGAAGACCAACAAAGATGACGTCGGGTGGAGTGCGACATCAGCCGAAGCCGGACCCGGACTTTGGAATCCGGCCGACTGCGGGGCTGCCTGACGACAGGACAACCCACTTGTTATGACTGCAGATGCATCCATGAAGGACATCTGTGAGCGTGCTTAAGCTGGTGTGCACATTGCTCCCCCTCAGGAAACAGGGAGGAAAAAGGAAACAACCAGAATACAGGGAAGCTGCTAGAGGAGACTCGCTGAAATTAATTGGTGTGAACAACTGGAAGCAGGCAATTACACAGGCAGACCAGAAGCCCAACCCAGCACTTAAAACATTGCAAACAGTAGTGCAGGGTGTTTCTCACAAGAGATACTGCAATAAAGTAAGCTATCAGAATTGAAAACTGAAAAAAGCTGAACTCAGAGCAGAAATGCTAGGGGCTGCCATAGCTGTTATAATCAGGCATAGGCGAATTGCTGAGGGTGGTGACAATGCAGATGCTGACAGACAACCCAGAGTGAGGAGAAGGAGAAGAGTATACAGGCCCAGGGTCACCTACCATGGGTTACATGAGCTGGAGATAGTAGAGCGCTACAGAGTGAACAGAGACCTTCTGCAGCAAATTGTTGAGCTGTGCAGGCCACGCCTCACACACAGAACCAACAGAGGGGAACCCATCCCAGTGGAAACCAAGGTATGTGTTGGCCTAAGAATACTAGCAACAGGTACCTTCCAGAGACCAACTGGTGATATGATGGGGATATCACAGGCATCAGCCTCCAGGGTACTGCACCAGTTCCTGGATGCCATGTCAGCACATGTCGGTGATCATGTATATTTCCCCAATGCCCGTGAGGTATTGGCCAGCAATATGCGTCTCTTCCAGCAAATAGCGGGATACCCTGAGGTACTGGGTGCAATAGACTGCACGCACATACGCATCAAAGCACCAGTCGGTGAGTGGGGTAGAGCCTACATTAACCGCAAGGGATTCCCCTCCATCAACTGCCAGGTCGTGTGTGATGCCCAGGGCATAATAATGAATGTGTGTGCTGGCTGCCCTGGGAGCTACCACGATTCCCACATCTGGCATCTGACGCAGCTGTACCAATCATTTGCCAGTGGGGACTTCCCACACGGACACCTAGTGGGGGATGCAGGTTATGCACTTGAGCCGTGGCTGATGACACCCATCAGAAATGCACACACACCTGAACAGGAACGCCATAATGAGGCACACGCACAAACACGTAATGTCATAGAGCGTGTGTTTGGGCTGCTCAAGTCACGGTTCCGGTGTCTGGACACATCTGGTGGAGCCTTGCAGTACACACCAACTACATGTACCCAAATGATCATGATATGTGCTATGCTACATAATATGATCCTGCGAAACGAGCTGCAGCAAAACCAGCATAGGGCCGGGGCAAACATACCCACCATTGCCAAGGCCACCACAGGCAGAGGGTGACTCGGAGGAGGAACAACCTGACCTTGCCCCAGTAGGCAGAAGGAGGCATGCCCAGTATGCCCTGGCCTTGGCAAAGAGGCAACACATAGCACATACACTTGGTCAGTAGGAACACTGGGACCGATACCCGCTCTGACTCACTCATATAGTAACAGGGATGCCTAACATGACACAACCTGCTTCCAAACATGTACAGGGAGTGTAGTATGTGCATCCGACAGAGGCAGCCCTGCAGCACCACCTGAGGCATGAATGCCATGTGTTAAGTAATGTAACACCATGTACCATATGCACACCTGAGGACCCTGACTAACATCCACCCTCACCAATCATAAACCACAAAAACACAAACCCACCTTCATAGGTACCACAAGGGATAGGAACCTAGATGTAATGCTACCCAATGCCAGAAGTATAAACAGCAAGATGCGTGCAGTGTAAACGCACACAGTACAGAGAATGTAGATATCAGTGCTGTAATAGAAAACTGGGTCAAAGCCCACATCAGCACCCTAACACTACCAGGTCACACTTCATACAGTGATGTACATGTGCAAAAAACATGGAACAAGGTACAAAACGAGGGGGACTAGCAATAAATGTCATGGATAACCACACCCCCATGTTGGTACCACAACAAGAAGCAACATGGATTAGCCATGGTCAAATACCAATGGCTAAAACTGCCTACTACTATATAGCTTGCTGCAGACCACTGTCCTAATAGCAGGAACCGCACCAGGCCTATGTTCATAGGTTCATAGGTTCATACTAGGCTATCTGCCCTAGGGCATTTATAAGCCTAGCCCAGAGTTTTGTGGCTTCCGCCACCCCTTCAGTTTGAAGGATAATATGCCCATTATTTTGCTGTGCCTCTGTCAAGCAGTGACACTGAGGTTATCCCTGGGGTATACCTGCGATCTCCCATCCATTGGTCAAGATTTCTCTTGAACAAAGCCAGCGAGGTGCTCTGCCTCACATGTACCAGGATGTTGTTCCACAGCATAGGGAGTCCCTGGGTGATGAATCTGTCCCTCCAGCATGTCCTATTAATAGCTGTGTTGAGGTTTAAGTCTCTTGCCCTTGTAGTTCTGATGGATTTAGAGGTTTTGAGGTGAAGCATGTTCATCAATTCCGGGTTGGACATGGCCTTGTATGTCAGGCACAGGTCACCTCTGAGCAGACGGTAAGCGACTGAATAGAGCTGGAGTTCCTTCAGTCGGGCAGCATAAGACATATTTTTGAGACCCTTTATCCTTCTGGTGAGGAATTTTTGGGGCCTTTCCAATTGCTGCAGGTGTCGGGTCAGATACATTCCGAATGGGGCATTGTACTCAATCATTGGTCTGATGAGTGATGAGTACAGGGGAACAATGACCTCCCTTGATCTAGATGTGAATCCCTGCATGATCAGGTGGGCAATGTAGAAGGTCTTCCTAACTACTTTGGCAACGTGAGTGTCAAACGAAAGGTTACTGTCAACCTGGGTGCCCAGATCCCTGATAACCTCTTCTGTGCTTAGAGGATTGCCACCTATATGGTAACTAGGGGTAACCTTGTGTTTCCCGAAGGTATGACTATGCATTGTTTAGCGTTTAACTTTAGGCCATGGCTCTGGCACCAGTTATCCATTTCTATGAGACCCTTCTGAAGGATGTCTGTGTCAGATGGGTTTTCAACTATGGTTCCCAGTTTGCAGTCATCTGCAAACTTTGTCAGCCATAATCCTCCTGTGTTTGCTTGTACTTCTGAAAAGTAGATGCCGAACAAAAGTGGGCCCAGGACTGAGCCCTGTGGGACACCACTTGTGACAGGCTTGGAGTGTGACATGGCGCCAGCAACTCTGACCCTGTGGGTTCTGTCACTTAGCCAGTTTGCAACCCATCTTGTGACGTATGGGTTTACATTTAAGCTGGTGAGTTTTTCAATGATACTCGAGTGGGGTATTGTGTCGAAAGCCTTTGCCAGGTCAAGGTAGGCTGTGTGGACTGCCTTGCCCGCGTCAATGGCCTTGGTGACTGTTTCGAAAAAGTCAACCAAGTTTAAAAGGCATGATCTGACCTTGACAAAGCCAAACTGGGTTGGATCCAAAGTCTGCAAGTCCCCTATGTCTTCATTTATGAGTTCCATTATGATCCTCTCCATAGCTTTGCAGACCAGGCTTGTCAAGCTGATGGACGGTAGTTTCCGGGGTCGGTGGAGGCACCTCCTTTGTGAAGTGGGACCACCGTTGCCATACGCCACTCCTTGGGTACGTATCCTGAGGTGAGGCTAAGATTAAACAGCTGCCCTAACTGCGGGTTTAATTCCTCATTGAGTTCGTGGAACACACAACCGGGGACACCATCTGGTCCCATGGATGCTGTGTTTTTCGCCTTGGATAGAGCAGTTCTCACATGAGCATTTGAGATGTTTGGGGGGCTACAATCCTCTGGTATAGATATCTCTCCTTTTGGGGGGGGAGGGGGGGAGAAATCTACACTGAACCTGTCAGCCAGTATGTTGGCAATGTCTGTAGGTTCAGTGATTTTTACATCGTTTTGAACTAATTCTGAGCATATCTAGGAGTTTCCACCCAGGTTTCTAACATAGCTAAAAAAGGTCTTATGATTGTCTTTTGAGTCCTTAGCGAGTTTTCTCTCAAAATTTGCCTTGGATGATTTTATGGGAGATCTCAGTTTTTTACTTATAATGAGCAGGGGTGTCTTCCCTTCTACGGATTTTGCTCTATCTTGTAGTAGCTCCTTCCTTTGTTGTAGAGCTTGTTTATGGCTGGGGTCCACCAGACTGGATGCTTGCCTTTGGTACAAAGAGTCTTTGTTTTGTTTGGGATTGCCTGATCCATGCAGTCCTGGAGGTGCTGGTAGAAGGCATTTGTAAGTGATTCAGTGGCTTGGGTAATGGTTTCCGCTGGCTTGGGGGCCTTGAAAGAGACCACACCAGTCTTTAGAAGTGTGAAGTCAGCTTTTGAGAAGTTCTTCACTGTGGTCTTTTTTATCTGGGGTGGGGGTGGGATGTGGACTTCCAGTGAGATTAGTTTATGATCTGATCTCACCAATGATGGGTATACTTCTGGTGTTGAACATTGTGACCCCATGTTCGTGATGATGAGATCTAGTATGTTGTCTCCTCTTGTGGGGATGGTGACTAGTTGTTCCATGGCATTTGAGTTTATGAACTCTAGGAAACTTTGGGCTAGAGTGTTGGGGCTTGAGTAGTGATCCCAGTCTATATTTGGATAGTTGAAATCACCCAGTATGATGGTGTTTGGAGATACATTTATCCCCTCCAGTGTTTTCAGGAAAGCTGTGTGAGGTTCCTGAGTTTGAGAGGGTAGCCTGTAACATGCTACAAACTGCAGAGCAGTCTTGCCTACGGTTAATTGCACCTGGATGGTCTCCGATGCATCGTGCGTTGCCACCAACCTTGAGGTGAGGGTGTCCTTGATGAATATGGACACCCACCCTCCTTTCTTGGTGTTGTCCGGATTTTGGGGCCGGAACGCATGATATGAGGTAACACCTGATATTGATCTGGCAGCATTACCCTTAGTTGTTTTCTTTTTTTGTGTTCTAGGGTGGTAGGTTTAGAATCTGAGCCTTGCCTAAAAAAGGCACAATGGGGGTGGCAAGAGCCTCAGCCAAAATCCGGATGCCCAGGGGTGACAGGTGCAAGCCGTCCCTTGCGAATCAGCTTGGCTTGTCCAGCATGTCATCCCAGGCAGACAGACATTGGATCCCCTTTGAATGACACCATAGTTTAAGCCAATTATTACAGCTGATCATCTTGTCTCTGTATTGTGGCATCATTCTTGGTGAAGGTAGGATACTGCTCAAGGTCAGGGTCATACCTGCCTGGGCTACATAATCAGAGAGCTCCTCTATGTCTCTTTTCATGTAGTCCAGGGAGGTATGTCTCAGGTCGTTCACACCAGCATGGACAATGACTGAGTCATACTTGTACTTGCAGTTGAGTGACCTGAGTGCTTGCATTATGTGGTGGATTCCAGCACCCCATAGGCAGCTTACTGTGACCTTCTCCTTACTCAGTCTGGTGAGCGGGATGTCAGTGTGTCTGACTATGGAGTCACCCATGACAAGTGTGTCTGGCATTGTGTTTGGCCTTAAGGGCTGTGACTATTTGGCACACTGACTCTGTGGTCTATGTGTTGCATGTGCTGTGCCCTGTGGAGGCAGTTGTTTGGGTGTCTGCTTTGGTGGCCTCTGCTGTTTTGGTAGATGTCTGATCAGAGCCTCCGAGTATGTCTTTGTGTGTTTATGTGTATGATTTGAAGTTGTGATAGTGCTATGTGAGACTGGGTTTGTGGTGTGTGTGGTTACCTTCTCCTCCTCTCTGGTCTTGCCAGTCCTATGTTGAGAGAGCTCAGCCTCCAGTTTGGCTATATAGTTGCATCTCTCGCATGTATCTGTGTTTTGTGGGAGAAGGAGAGGGTTGTCTGTGTACATGAGGCAATTGTAACATTGCCTCAATATTCCCAGGTTCACCAGCTGAGCAGGAGAGGACACTAGCAACTGATCCCTTGACATGCTAGAAGGAATAGACAAAAAATGTTGGAATACAGGAAGATATCAAGCCCCCCCAAACCACATTATATTGCTTTACTGACAATACCTACACATACACCATAGTTTCATAGTTTACTACTAGGCTATCTGCCCTAGTGCATTTATAAACCTAGCCATAGTGATGTGGCTATTGCCACCCCTTATAGTGGTAATAAGTGTACAGAATAGATTCCGAATATTGTGCCTCTGACTTAGTAGTGACACATTATGACCCCCTTACGTAATCGAATAACTTGACTGTGCCTCTGTCTAGTAGTGACACATGGAGGACCCCTGGGGTAGACCTACAATCTCACATCCAGTTGTCCAGATTTCTCTTGAAGAGAGTCAGTGAGGGACTCTGTCTAACATGAACTGGGATACTCTGCTAGAGTGTGAGAAGCCTCTGAGTTATGACTCTGTCCCTCCAGCATGTCCTATACATGTATGTGCTGAGGTTCAAATCTTTAGCTCTCATGGTTCTGGTGGACTTGGATTGCTTGCAGTGGAGCATGTCCACCACATCCTGATTGGACATGGTCTTGCATGTCAGGCATAGGTCACCTGTAAGTATGCGGTATGCCACTGAATAAAGCTGGATTTCCTTTAGTCTGGAAGCATATGACATGTGTTGTAGACCCCTGATCTTCTTGGTAAGGTACTTTTGGGGTCTCTCCAGCTGTTGCAAGTGCTGGGTGAGGTACATACCAAATGGGGCTTTGTATTCAATCATGGGCCTGATAAGGGAGAAGTATAGTGGTATAATGACCTCCTTTGATCTGGATGGAAAACCCTTCATGATAAGGTGGGCAAGATAGAAAGTCTTTCTAACCACTTAGGCAACATGGGTGTCAAACGAGATGTCACTATCTACATGTGTCCCCAGGTGTCTGATTTGTTTTCTGTGCTCAGTGGGTTGCTGTCTATGTATTGATTTGTGGGTACTTTGTTCCTCCCAAAGGGGATGACTACACATCAGTTGCATTCAGTTTCAGGCCATGATTCCGGCACCAGCTATCTGTCTTTGTGACGGCATTCTGTAGGATGTGTGTGTCGGCTGATGTATTCACTATGGTGCCTAGGTTGCAGTCATCTGCAAACTGCAAACTTTGTCAGCCACAACCCTCCTATGTTTGCTTTCACATCTGAAAAGTAAATGCCAAATAAGAGGGGTCCCAGGACAGATCCTTGTGGGACACCACTTGTGACTGGCTTTGAATCTGACAAGGCACCTGCTATGTCGACTTTATGGGTTCTGTTTCTTAGCCATTTTGCAACCTATCCTGTAACATATGGTGTTATATTTCAGCTGTTGAGCTTGTCTATGATGCCTGAGTGGGGTATTGTCAAAGGCCTTAGCCAAGCGCAGGTAGGCTGTGTGGACCGCGTAGCCCACATCAATGGCCCTACTGACAGTTTCAAAATAGTCAACTAGGTGCAAAAGGCAGGATCTGCCCTGTACAAAGCTGAACTGGGTGGGATCAAGGGTCTGTAGGTCACCAATGTCTCTGTTTAAGAGCTCCATAATGACTCTTCCCATAGCTTTGCAGACAAGGCTGGTTAAGCTTGTGTGGTGGTAGTTGCCAGGGTCTGTGGAGGCATCTCCTTTGTGGAGTGGGACCACTGTTGCTGTACGCCAGTGTTCAGGTACATATCCTGTAGCAAGGCTAAGGTTAAATAGCATCTGTATATACGGGTTTAGCTCCTTTTGGAGTTCACATAGCATGCAACTGGGGATAACATCAGGTCCCATTGATGCTGTGTACTTGTCTTTGCTGAGTGCGGCTCTCACATGGACATCCGAGATGACAGTGAGGTTACATTCAGCTGTGATAACTATCTTCTTTTGGGGGTGAGGGAGGGGGAAACTTGCACTGAACCTGTCTGCCAGAATGTTGCCAATATCTGTCAGGTCACTGAAATATATGTTGTTGTGTACCAACTCTGAGCATATCTGAGGGTTCCCACTCAGGTTTCTGACATAACTGAAGAAGGCAGTGTGGTTATCTTCATTGTCTTTGGTGATTTATGTCTCCAAGTTGACCTTGGATGTCTTTATGAGAGAATGTAGCTTTTTACTAGTGCTGATCACAGCTGCCTTCCCTTTAGGAGATGTAGCTCTGTCTTGCATTAGTATCCTTCATCTGTTATACAGTTTGTTTATGGCTGGGGTCCACCAGACAGGCCACTTTCCCTTGGTGGAGAGGGTCTTGTTTTTATTTGTGATTGCATGGTCCATGCTTTCTCGGAGATGTCCGTAGAAACCGTCTGTGAAGGAGTCACCATTGTGTGTTGTGGTTTCCACTGGCCCAGTGGGCTTAACGGATACCATCTCAGTCCGAAGAAGTGTGAAGTCAGCTTTTGAGATGTTTGTCACTATACTCTTTGTATTATACTAGCACTGACACAAGTATAGACAATTTCCCAGAATCCATCAAAGAAAATGGGCATGCAAAATGTAACACTTCCACAAGAGGGGTAAGCATACTGGATGTGATAATCAGAAATATGTGTACTGGATGTCAAGATGAGAAGTGTATCCCTCACTGGTAAGACCAGACCATAGAGTAATCACACTGTAGTTACACATCCCGACCCCAGTCCCTGGCCAGATTACCACAGTGAAACACATGTATAAAGCATAGCTTGCACCCCTACAAACCAATGTGGAATCCATGAAAAGCCCTGTGCAGGTCCAGAATATGGGACACACTGCAGAACATGTTATACAGGCATACCATGAACACAGCCAAGAGTGCTTGGAGTCTGCAATCACAAACAACAAGACACAATGCCATACACCCACGCATCTGGCATGCTGGACTCCAGCAATTACTAAACCATTGAAGAGAATGAGGAAGCTACCACATGATAGATCAAACATAAAAAGTGAAGTAATCAGTGATCACTAGTATGGCAATAAAATATGTCCACACATACAATCCACTAAGGCCAGGCAAAACAAGTAGAATCTGTGAATCCAGTGGCAATGTGACACCTGTCCCAAGTACACACACAACAACAACTCACCCCAATACATACAAATGTATGTGATAGACGCAACCAGGTAGCCAAACCGGAGCCTGAGCACCCCCAAATCAGTACTGTCAAAACTAGTCAGGAGGACAAGGTAACCACATACACCACAAACCCAGTCCCACATAGACCTACAACGACTGTAAACCAAACACATAAACACAAAAACATTCCCAGAGGCCCTAATTACAAACACACAACACCAACACAGGCCTCCAAAGCAGACACCCAATAAAACAACCTCCAGACATAGCACATGTAACAAATAGTACACAAAGCTGGTGTGCCAAACAGTCACAGGACAGAAGGAGAAACAACATGCCTGATACAGTTGTAATAGGTGACACCATAGTGAGACATGCTGCTGTCCCAGGGATGGCTTGCACCTGTTACCCATCAGCGTCTGGATATTGCCTAAGGCTTTTGCAACCTACAGAGATCCTTTCGTAGGCAAGGCTGAAAAGACCAACCCACCACCATAGAAAACAAAACTGGAAAGAAACAGAAGGGTAATGCTGATCAATGCCAGATGTGTAAACCTCAATATGCATGCTCCTGAGGCCCTCACCAGTATGGAGAACATTGATGTCTGTCCAGTGATAGAAACCTGCTGCAAGCCTCGTGACAGCACACCAGCACTACCAGGTAATACCACATATCATGTGTTATGGCCACAAAACCTGTAACAAAACATAAAAGGAGGGTGAGTATCCATATTCAGCACAGACACCCATACGTCCAGTTAACTGACAATGCTTATGTCATTGCAGTCCACCCATGTGCAACTAACTGTAGGCAAGACGGCTGTACAGTCTGTAGCATGCTACAGACCAAACTCTCACACACAGGAACCCCACCCCACTGTCCTGAAGACAGTGGACAGTATGAATGTACCACCAAATACAAAACAAGGTACACACAAATTACCACATAGGTGGTAAACCATTATGTGTGGAAGGAGTAATCAGGGACCTAGTGACACAAGTGGACAGTCACCTGTTATGTGACAGTCACATCGCCAATTTGTCTAGGAAGACTGTCTATATTGGACACTGTATCATAAAAGGATTCAC
Source organism: Protopterus annectens (assembly GCF_019279795.1). Lineage (NCBI taxonomy): Eukaryota > Metazoa > Chordata > Ceratodontiformes > Protopteridae > Protopterus > Protopterus annectens. The sequence continues at coordinate 1,082,932,470 of NC_056739.1, read as the reverse complement.
ATCTACGTCAACAAAGGTCATTGTGCCCCTATACTGTTCCCCTATCAGACCATATTGTAATACAATGCCTCATTTGGGATGTACATTACCTGGCACCTGCAGCAGTTAGAAAGACCGCAAAGGTACCTCAGCAAGAGTCAGAAAGGGTCTCAAATATATCTCATATGCTGCCTGGCTGTAGACACCACAGCTGAATGCAGTCACATACTGCCTACACAGAGGCATTGTATGTCTGTTGTACAAGTCCATGTCCAACACAGAAGTAATGGACATGCTCCACCCCAGAAAACTCAAAGCCATCGGAGCTGTGTGAGTCAGAGATGTCAACCTTAACACATAATCAGACAGGATGTGCTGGAGGGACAGATACCTAACCCTGAGTCTCTCCACACCCTGGAACAGAATACCACTACATGTTAGGCAGAGCCCCTCACTGACACTCTTCAACAGGAAGTTAGCAAAATGGATGGATAATTGTAGATGTACACTGGGGGTCTTTACTGTGTCATGTCCAGACAGAGGCACAGCTAAGTAAATCATAAATGGCCATAATATTCACATAGCAAGGGGTGGCAAAAACCACACACACTGTGGCTAGGCTTACAAATGCCCTAGGGTGGATAGCCTAGTATGAACCTATGAACCTATTATGCTACAAATTGTACAGGACACTAAGGATAACCCCAAGGCTGCTGCAACTGATGGTAGTAAGCGTGTTGTGAATTCCTGGATATGCTCTGGATCACACAAATATTACAAACAACATACCAAACACACACACGTATTGCCAACATACATCCTGACAGGTGCAGTGCAAACCCCCCCCCCCTCATAATGCAAAATATCTTTCCCAGCAGACTGCTGCCTCCCTGACATAATGTCAGCCTTACCACAGGATATGTACCCAAAGAGCAGTGTACAACAACAGTGGTTGTTCTCAAGAAAGGTGTCGCCTGAATGGATACTAAAAACCACCACAGAATCCTGAGAAGCTTGGTCTGCACAGCTATGGAAAGGATCAGCATGTACCGCAGACATAACGATATTGGGGATCTATTGACACCCGACCCTACCCAGTGTGGGTTTATGAAGTGCAGACCCCGCCCCTAAACATGTGTGACTCAGTTGAAACAGTAATTGAGGTCACTGATGAGGGCAATGTGGTCCACACAGTGTAGCTGGACCTTGCAAAGCCTTCCATACAATACCCTACGTGTTCAATATAGATATGCTCACCAGCTTATATATACACCCCAATGTCACTAGAGGGGTTGCAACCAAGACCAACGACAGAACTGACATGGTCAGACATGCTGCAGCCATGTCAGACTACAAACCACATATAACAGGTACCCCACAAAGCTTGGTCCTGGGACCTTCCCCGACTGGTATATATGCCCCATAGGTACAGGCCAACATGTAAGGACTGTGCCTGAACATGTTTGCAGAGGACTACAAACCGCCTAACATATCTGACACTCCAGCTGACACAAGCATCCCACAAAAGGGCCACATAGAAACAGACAACCGGTGCCATAGCCATGTCAGCATGTTAAATGGAGAAAACTGTATAGTCAACCTCTGTGGATATATAGTAAGTGACCACCAATTACCACATAGGTGTTAACCCATTACATACTTAACATGTAATGACAGTCCTGGGTACACAAGGTGATAGATATCCTGCATTGGACAAACATGTGGCTGTAGTGTTAACAGAAACAATCCATATACCAACCTAATCATGAAGGTTATGACATCTAGATAAGGGGGGGTCATTGTGGTTCTGCAGTTATCCTTCATCAGCATTACAAATGACCACAACAGCCCCTGTGGGGTGTACCTCAGCAGACACCTCCATCAACTGTAAAGTCCACAACAGTACCTCACCAGGAGTATCAAAGAGCTTGAACACATGTAATATGTTGCCTGATTAAACAGAGTGCAACTCCACACACTGCCATGCTGGTCACCCAGACGCAAGCTGTGTCTGATGTAGAAAGCCATGTCCAAGCTGGAATCAATGAACATGCTGCACCTTGTACAATCTGAATGGCAGTGAGCTATGCACATGAGGGACCTGAACCCCAGCACTGACATACATAGGACAAGCTGTACTGCATTATCCATAACACAGAAGCCACCCCCACACATGAGTAAACTACCAGTACAGGTTATCCAAAGAGTCACTCGTTGATTCTCCTCAACAGGAATCTTAATGAGTGGATGGGAGATGGTAGGTTTACCCTGGGTATCAATGTTATGTCACAGGTAGACAGAGGCACAGTATACTAAACAAGACATATGTCATGGCAAACTACACTTACAATGTATCGAAGGATAAACACACTCTCTGACTAGCATTAGAAATGGCCTAGGGCACATTGGTAGTGTTTGCCAATGTACACCTATGTTGTGGAATACACTACTGATGTTGGATGAGGCTGTTGTAAGTAGTTCATATCTGAACATAATGCAACATGGTCAGATAGGTTCATAGGTTCATAGGTTTATACTAGGCTATCTGCCCTAAGGCAGTTATAAGCCTAGCCCAGAGTTTTGTGGCGTACGCCACCCCTTATATGGAAACAATACTGTGCCCATTAGTTTGTCGTGCCTCTGTCCAGCAGTGACACAGAGACGATCCCCGGGGTAAACCTATGATCTCCCATCCACAGGTCAAGATTCCTCTTGAACAGAGCCAGCGAGGTGCTCTGCCTCACATGGACTGGGATTGTATTCCACAGCATAGGGAGTCTCTGAGTGATAAATCTATCCCTTCAACATATCCTACTTATATCCCTGCTAAGGTTTAAGTCACTTGCCCTAGTGGTTCTGGTGGATTTGGCGATTTTGAGGTGGAGCATGTCCATTACTTCCTGGTTGGACATGGCCTTGCATGTCAGGCACATGTCACCTCTGAGCAGACGGTATGTGACTGAATAGAGCTGGAGTGTCTTCAATCTGGCAGCATATGACAGATGTTGGAGTCCCTTTATCGTTTTGGTGGGGGACTTTTGGGGTCTCTCCAATTGCTGCAGATGTCGGGTGAGATACATCCAGAATGGGGCACTGTACTCGATCATTGGTCTGATAAGTGAAGAGTACAGGGGAACAATGACCTCACTAGATCTGGATGTGAATACCTTCATGATCAGGTGGGCAATGTAGAAGGTCTTTCTAACCACTTTAGCAACGTGAGTGTCAGAAGAAAGGCCACTGTCAACCTGGGTCCCCAGGTCCATGATAACCTACTCTGTGCTTAGAGGATTGCCACCTATATGGTAGCTTGGGGTTACCTTGCTTTTCCCGAAGGGTATGACTATACATGTTTTGGCATTTAACTTCAGGCCATGGCTCTGGCACCAGCTATCAGTTTCCGTGAGTCCCTTCTGAAGGATATCCGTGTCTGATGCACTGTCCACTATGGCGCCCAGTTTGCAGTCATCTGCAAACTTTGTCAGCCAAAGTCCTCCCATGTTGGCCTGTACTTCTAAGAAGTAGATGACGAACAATAGGGGGCCAAGGACCGAGCCCTGTGGGACACCACTTGTGACCGGCTTGGAGTCTGACATAGCGCCAGCAACTCTAACCCTGTGGGTCCTGTCCTCAAGCCAGTTTGCAACCCATCTTGTGACATATGGGTTTACATTTAAGTTGGTAGGTTTTTCTACAATACCTGAGTGGGGTATTGTGTCGAAAGCCTTTGCAAGGTCAAGGTAGGCTGTATGGACTGCCTTTCCCTCATCAATGGCCTTAGTGACTGTTTTGAAGAAGTCGACCAAGTTCAAAAGGCATGATCTGCCCTTGACCAAGCCAAACTGGGACGGGTCCAATGTCTGCATGTCCCCTATATCTTTGTTTATGAGCTCCATTATGATCCGCTCCATAGCTTTGCAGACTAGACTTGTTAAGCTTATGGGGCGGTAATTACCAGGGTCCGTAGAGGCACCGCCTTTGTGCAGATGTGCACAACTGGACCCTAACCAGGCTGTTGTGCACACTATGGAAATGTAAAGCAGTGACAGGACTAAAGCCCAGGATACTGTCCACCACAGTGAAAGTACTGAACCACTACACTATACAGTACTACAGTGTTAGGTCAGTATGAACGGATGTTGACAATTGTATGCAAAGTATCCCATGCAAAACCTGCAGGGACAGTATAATCCCTGTTGTGTTCACACAAAAAGCATTTGGACAGTAACTACACAACATGGCACAGAACACACAACCATAAACTGGAGATATATGTTGAAGGTCACACTCATCCACAAATGTGATGGGCTGCAGAGTTCAACATATGGAAAGCTCACACTGGGCATGCTCACACACTTTGATAAATGAGACATCTTTCACACAACATGCCATGGGAAGGCTGAACTGGGCATGCTCACACACTTAGTCCAAATGTTCCTCTTAGCAACTGGGAAAACACACCACAGGATGCTCATTCCCCTTTCTAAACACTGATGATGTCAGCACCCTATAAGTATATCAGGAGAAAAGCAATCTCCCAGTAATCCGAATAGCGCGCTCTGCTAATGCGTCTGTCTCTAGTGTCATAACATAGTTAGGTAGGGGTTTGAATCCAGCAAGTGGCAAGTGTGTGTGAAGGGGGTAAGTGTGTATGAAAGGAACATCCCTTTTGGCAACTGTGAAAACACACCACAGGATGCTCATTCCCCTTTCTAAACACTGATGAGGTCAGCACCCTATATCAGGAGAAAAGGAATCCCCCAGCAATCCGAATAGCGCGCTCTGCTAATGCGTCCGTCTCTAGTGTCATAACATAGTTAGGTAGGGGTTTGAATCCAGCAAGTGGCAAGTGTGTGTGAAGGGGGGTAAGTAAGTTTGTATGAAAGGAACATCCCTTTTGGCAACTGTGAAAACACACCACAGGATGCCCATTCCCCTTTCTAAACACCGATGATGTCAGCACCCTATAAGTATATCAGGGGAAAAGAAATCTCCCAGTAATGCGAATAGCGCGCTCTGCTAATGCGTCCGTCTCTAATATCATAACATACTTAGGTAGGAGTTTGAATCCGGCAAGTGTGTGTAAAGGGGTGTAAGTGTGTATGAAAGGAACATCCCTTTTGGCAACTGTGAAAACACACCACAGGATGCCCATTCCCCTTTCTAAACACCGATGATGTCAGCACCCTATAAGTATATCAGGGGAAAAGAAATCTCCCAGTAATGCAAATAGCGCGCTCTGCTAATGCATCCGTCTCTAGTATCATAACATAGTTAGGTAGGGGTTTGAATCCAGCAAGTGTGTGTGAAGGGGGGTAAGTGTGTATGAAAATAACATCCCTTTTGGCAACTGGGAAAACACTACAGGATGCACATACCCCTTTCTAAACGATATCACAATTATTTATGGCTTTTGATTCCAGACATGGCACGTGTATTTTGCTCACACAGAATGCCCATGTGTGCGGGTTGTTTCTCACAATAATGCATGACATCGATTAAACCAGTTATGGCAATGCACACATGATGTATGTGTGTGCCAAATACACATATGTACCTGTGACCTTCAATAGTTACCATGTGTGATGCCTGCCACATGTGAATACATGGTATTTGCATATGGTAACATTATGACTGTGGTCTTCTGTGCAGGTGCTGCATGTGGGATGTGTATATACAGTGTGAGATGTAGATGCTATCAACCTAGTAGTGAGGGATACACACCTGGTCTGGGGCATATAGTCTACATGTTGTTGATGAACAGGTGCTGCATGTTTTCACCTGTTGTGGGAGTGGTAAGAAGTTGTTCCATAGCAATGCAGTGACCGCATGCTAAGAACCGTTCAGCTAGGGTGTTGTAGCTACAGTAATTCATTAGCATTCAGTAATATGTCAGCATTCCTGGTGAGGGTCTGATGCCAACCAAGGTCAGGGTTCTACCAGCCTGTGTCACTTGCTCAGTGAGCCCTTCCATGTTCCCTATCATGTATCCCAGTGAGGGACATCACACATCAGCTGTAGTGGCATGGACAATGACTGAGTCATATGTGTCCATGCATCTGACTGACCTGTATGCTTGTGTTATGTGGTGGACCATAGTGCCCCATGAGCATATCACTGTGACCTTCACCTTGTCCAGCCTGGTGAGCATGACCTCACTGTACTGGACAATAAATGTACCTAACACAACTGCAGCAGTAGTGTTGTATAGCTGTACAGACTGTGCTTGTTTGGCACACAGGATTTGTGTGCTATGTGTTATGCGTGCTGTGTTCAGGCCTAACGTATGCCTGTGTGCCAGCTGCAGAGGTGTCTGCCACTCAGGCAGGATGCTATCCTTAGGCTCCACGAATGGCCCGGTGTGTTTCCGTGCTTGTATTGCTGTCAGTGTAGGTCCACACCAGACTGGTATTGCAGTCACTGTAGTATTTCATGCCACCTGACAGGTTATGCCAGTACTGGGTTCAGAGTGCTTAGTCCACAGTTTGGCCATGTGTTTTCATCTCATACATGTGTTGTACATCCATGGGTAGGGGATAGGGTTGACTGTGTACATGTGGCAGCTGTGACATTACTACATGACTCACATATTCCACAACTGTACCATAGAGGTGACTGACAACTGACCTTTGCACATGCTACCATAGTATTGAGATTGCATTGGTGATTAACAGCACATAGGGCCAATGGTGAATGAGATACATAGGTCCATAGGTTCATACTAGGCTATCTGCCCTAGGGCATTTATACACCTAGCCAGAATGTGTGTGGCTTTCACCATGCATTGTAAATCTATCTTGCTATGCCCTTTTCCAAGGTTAGTATACTGTGCCCCTATCTAACAGTGACACATAAGTGATACCCAGGGTAAACCTACAATGTCACATCCAGTCATTAATATCCCTCTTGAAGATAGTCACTGAGTGACTCTGCCTAACCTCTATTGGGATAATATTCCAGAGTGAAGGGAGCCTCTGTGTTATGAATGTGTCCCTCCAGCATGTCCTATGTATATCACTCCTGAGGTTCAAGTCTTTCCAGCGTGTAGCCTGATGGGATCTGGATATTCTGAGGTGCAGCATGGCCATTAAGTCAGGGTTTGACATGGCTTTATATGTCAGGCACAGATTGCCTATGAAAAGGCAGTATGCCACTGAGTAGAGCTGCTGTTTCTTTAACCAGTCAGTATGTGGCATCTGTTTGAGCCCTTTGATCCTCTTGTTGAGGTATTTTTGTGGTCTTTCCAGTGGCTGCAGGTGTCTGGTAAGGTGCATGCCGACAGGGGCAATGTAGTCAATTATGGGCATGATGAGGGATGAGTAAAGAGGCACAATGTCCTCCCCTGATCTACATGTGAATCCCTTCATGATGATGTGACCTATGTAAAATGTTTTCCTAACCACTTTGGTCATGTTGTTGTCAAATGAGAGAATGCTATCAACTTGTGTACCCCAAGGTCCATAATTCCTTCGTCTGCACTTAATGGATTAACACATATGTGGTACTTTGTGGTCACTTTGTTTTTGACAAAGGGGATGACTATACACTTTTTGGCATTCAGCTTGTGGCCATGGCTGTGGCACAAGTCGTGTGTTTCCAAGAGGCCCTTTTGGAGGATGCGTGTGTTAGCTGGAGAGTTGATTATGGCGTCCGGTTTGCAGTCATCTGCGACTTGCTCAGCCACAGTACTTCCATGTTGGCCTGTACCTCTGATAAATATATACTGAACAAAACAGATCCCAGGGCTGAGCCTTGTGGGACACCACTTGTAACTGGTTTTGAGGCTGACATGGCTCCAGCAATTCTAACCATGTGTGTTCTGCCCTTGAGCCACTGTGCAATAACCATAGTGACATAGGGGTTAATATGTACACTGGTGAGCTTCCCTAGAATGCACAAGTGGGGTATTGTATCATAGGCTTATGCAAGGTCCAGGTAGGCTGTGTAGACCACCTTCCCCTTGACAGTGGCCTTGGTGACTGTTTCAAAGAAATCAAACAGGTTTGAGAGGCAGGATCTGCCATTAACAAAGCCAAACTGTGTATGATGACGTGTCTGTAGGTCCCCAATATCTATATTTATGAGGTTCATGATGATCCTTGCCATAGCTTTGCAGACCATGCTATTCAGACATATGGGGCGAATAGTGTCCAGGATCCATTAAGGCACCACCTGAATGTAGAGGGACCACTGTTGCTGTACGCCACTCTTTGGCCACATATCATGTAGTAAGGCTGGGATTGAACAGTAGTGTTATGTCTGGGTGTAGCTCTTCTTGGGGTTCATGTAGGACACAGCCTGGGACACTGTCTGGTCCCATTGATGCAGTGTTTATTGCTTTGGAGAGGGCAGCTCTTACCTGAGCATCTGAGATGTCAGGGGGGCAGCACTCTGCTGGGAGAAATATTTGCCCTTTTGGTGTGGAGGGGGGGAGAAGGTAGCAGTGAACCTGTCCACTAGGATGTTGGCAATGTCTGTGTGTTTGGTATTTCGTGTGACATCTTGGACTACCTCTGAGCATATCTGGGTATTACCACCCAGGTTCCTAACATAACTACAGAAAGCCTTGTGATTATCCTCAGTGTCTTGTGGAATCTTCTCTCAAAGATGGCCTTAGACAATCTTATGAGTGCCTGTAGTTGTCTTCTAATACTCATCAGTGATGCCTTCACATTTTGGGAGTTTGTTGTATCATGTAGTAGCTTCATCCTTCTATTGTATAGTTTGTTTATGGCTGGTGTCCAGCACACAGGACGTCTGCCTTTGGAGGATTGGGTCTTGCTTTCATTTGGGATTGCATGATCCATGCATTCCTGAATGTGTCCATAGAATGCCTATATACAGGTATCTGCAGTCTGGTCCATATTTTCAACAGGCCTGGGGGCTTTGAAGGTTTCCACATCATTTATGAGGAGTGTGAACATGCTTGACATGAGTTGCTGACTGTATTCTTCTGTGCAGGGGATGGCCTTGGGATGTGAATATCCAGTGAGATTAGTTTATGGTCTGATCTTACCAGTGAGGGATACACTTCTGGTCTGGAGCATAGAGTCCCCATGTTGGTGATGATCAGGTTCAGTATGTTTTCCCCTCTTGCGTGAGTGGTAACAAGTTGTTCCATAGCATATTGGTATATAAATACCAGTAATCTGTGGGCTAGGGTGTTGGAGCTACAGTCATGCTCCCAGTCTATGTTTGGGTAGTTTAACCCACCCAATATAATGGTGTATGGACAGACCTACATATTTCCAACTGTTTTCAGGAAGGCCAAGTGCGGTTCATGTGTTTGTGAGGGTGGTCTGTAGCAGGCTATAACCTGGAAGGCAGTTTTACCCATTGTTACCTGCATATGGATAGTCTCTGATGTTTGGTGCTTTGTCACCAACCTGGAGGTGTGGGTATCTTGGATGAATATCAATACACCCCCTCCTTTTGTGGTTTTGTGCAAGTTTTGGGCCTGAAAAGCATGGTATGAGGTATAACTTGGCAGTGCTGGAGTGCTGTTGGTAGCCCTGAATCCGGTATCTGTTACTGCACAGATAGTGATGTTCTCCATGCTGAGGAATGTTTTGAGTGTGTGCATCATCAGGTTTAGAGTCCTGCAGTGGCATATATGACTGCTCCCGTGGACAGATGCCAGGTAAGTCATATGCAAAGTGTCACAGGCAACGTACATGTGCACAGGAGAAACAGTGACATTCTGTCAAGTGAGACATGAACATACATATAGTAAGCTATGCAGATGTCACTAGGAGTCCACAGAATCTGTGTAACTCTACATGGCAGGTCGGATCAGTATTCCAGGGTAACTGCAAGGAAACATGCATGCAAACATAGCTACTGTAACCAGGGCTGCATGTAGTCCATTGTACAACAAACAAGCTGTACCACTATCAGTAGGTAACACTGCAAATGCTCACCAGCTGACATATGAATACCTATGTCACCAAAGGTGATACTTACCAGACTACGGACAGAAATGACATGGCCAGACACGCTGCATCCCACATGAACACATATCTCAAGCAACACAGACCTCACAATGTCAGTGTTCATAACAGGCACAGCCCATAAGGCCAAACACAATGTCTGACACACCTATAATAGGTGATGCCATAGTCAGACACACTGACGTCCCGCCCTCCAGACTGAGCAAGGTGAGGGTCACATTTAGCTACCTGTTGGGTGATAGAATGTGGCACATAACACAAGCACTCAGGTCACTCCACACAAGTACAAGTATGAGGCAGTCATTGTCCATGCTGGTGTGAACAACCTGAGACGTATCTCCCTGGACCACATGGAAAGAGACACAGAGGAGCTCTTACATCACCCTCTCAAACTCAGGAATCCCACACAGCCTTCATGACGACACAGGAGAGTATAGATTTCTCTGCAAACACCATCATACTGGGTGACGTCAACTACCCAAACATAGACTGTGAACATTACTCAAGCCACAATACCCAAGCTCTAGGATTCCCATAGTTCAGAAACTCTTTAGCTATGGAACAGGTAGTCAACATTCCCACAAGAGGGGCAAATATACTAGACCTGATCATCACAAACATGAGTACAAAAATGCTCACCACTTGAAGTATATCCCTCATTGTTGCAATCGAACCATATACTAATCACACTGGAGTACTGGATCCCCCACATATGCAAACCTCAAACACATCGATGTGTGTGTGGGAAATGCCCCTATTAGCAACTGTGACAGTACACTACAGGATGCAAATTCCCCTTTTGAAACACTGATGATGTCAGCACTCTATAACTATATTACCTGAATTAAAGTTCTCCAGTGATTTGTATAGCACGCTCTGCTAATGCGTCTTTCTCCAGTGTCATAACATAGTTAGGTAGGGGTTTGAATCCTGCAAAGGAAATGTATGTGTGTTAGTATGAGTGGAGTTTGTGTGTGTGCATAATGCTGTGAGGGAAAAGTGCCTTTTGCCAACTGGGAGAACACACTACAGGGTGCACATCCCTCTTCCTAAACACAGATGATGTCAGCACCCACTAAGTACAGTATTAGAAAGGATTTCTCCCACTAATGCAAATAGCACACTCTGCTAATGTGTCTGTCTCTAGTGTCATAACACAGTTAGGTAGGGGTTTGAATCTTGCAAATGGAAAGTATTTGTTTTAGTGTGGGTGGGGTTAGTGTGTGTGCACAATGCTGGGGGTGGGATGTGGCTTTTGCCAAATGGGGCTATGCACTGCAGGGTGCACATTTCCCTTAACAAACAGTGATGTTGACAGCACCCTATACAAACAACATGACAACAGACAACTGCCAGTACTCAGTATAGTGCTACATGCTACTGTAACACACACATGTACCAGAATATACCTAGATAGTGTTTTGAAGCCTGAATGTGGCAAGTGTGTGGATGTGGGATGTTTCTGTGTGTGCATTTCCGTATGGAAAACATGTTTGATGTGGCAATCAGGGTACCACAGTACCTGATGCACATTACACTTTTAAACTAATGAGGTTGCCTGCACCCTGTGAGTACAGGTAGAGAGGAGGAAATCTTTTCAAATGTGTACCTGTCATGTATCGACAGCTACTCATGTAGGGTAATAAATAATGGAAATGGCAGGTGAGCGTGTGCATGTGTGGGGGTAGCAGGGTGTGTGTAAATGCATGTGTGACAGAACAGATACATATAGCTGAATCTACAATACAGCACATGATGCACATTCCCATAGTCAATGGTAGCATGTGATGGTGTGCAGCTGGTACACTTTGGTAAGTAGTATGGGTGCAGATAACAATTCAGGACATTCATACAGTTACTGCAGCAGGAATGCTGGGATATACACACAATCATAGTGGAACAGTGAACAGTTACCAACATGTTACTACTTATACACATCTATGTAGTCACCCTGTGCATCAGCAACGTGTTTACCTTTTCCTGCACTGATGTTGTAGTATGCAGGAGGTGGCACAGTGTCATCATATGCACAGGGTGTGGGTTAGGTATGCCCAAGCCAGCCACTGGTACCACCAATTGACATGTGTGTGTATGTGTGTTTGTGAGGGGCAACAGTACAGGGTGGACCAGTGTTGGTGCAGTGTGTGTGTGTGTATGTGTTTGCCCTAGGTGTTACATTTCTGCATGTGTGTAAGCACGCACACAGTCCCACATAATGGCTGCCATGTACAGGGTTTTGTGGACAGCCACAGACTGCACCTGTCAGGTCATCCAGATCAGTGTCTGTGGGCACGGACACGGTACCTGTGCCTGGCAGGGGTGCTACGGACCGTATCCGGTACTAACCCAGACTGGGTACTGTCATCGGAAGCGGGGGTGTGTTGACTGGACACAGTTCCCTGTTGGGACTGTCCAGAGCCAAGTGCACGTGGTCTCCTGGGGCGTCCTGATGACAGCACTGACCCAGCATTGCTGGGGCTGGTGCTGGCACTTGAGGTGCGTGAGTTGGCCTGTTGTCGTCCGCGGCCACTGCAAGCTGGTGCTGTTTGGAAAACCCCCAACAGTACCTCATCAAGAGGATCAAAGGGCTCAAACAGATGCCATATACTGCCCAGTTAAAGAAAATCCAGCTGGACTCAGTGTCATACTGCCTGTTCAGAGGCAATCTGTGCCTGCCATATACAGCCATGTCCAACCCAGAAGTAATGGACATGCTGCACCTCAGGAAATCAAACTCCCATACGGCCACACGCTCAGGAGACCTGAACCTTAGCACTGACATAAATAGGACATGCTGGAGGGACACATTCCTAACCCAGAGGCTCCCTTCACTCTGTAATGAACTCAAAGTACAGGTTAGGCAGAGTCCCTCATTGACTCTCTTCCATAGGAATCTGGATGAGTGGATGGAGATCATAGTTGTACCCCGGGTATCACATCTATGTCACTGTTAGTCAGAGGTACAGTATACTAACCTTGGAAAAGGGCATAGCAACATAAATTTTAATTGGGTGGCAAAAGACAAACACATTCTACTAGGCTTATCAATGCCCTAGGGCAAATAGCCTAGTATGAACCTATGAACCTATGTGTACTGCTATAGTACTTCTGCCATATGTTGCATGTGTGTGTGTTGTGGGGGATGCACAGGTAATGGCCAGATATTTCTGCACAGGCAACACGTCTGAAACACTCTGGGTGTTCATCCCTACATACTGTATGTGTGTTGCCATCCAACCCTGTGATGTGGACACACATTACTCAGCCTGGATATACATATCCCAACAACACCACAAGCACAGTACACTACCTTGCTATGTATGTATGTCATCACACAGTTATTCACTAGTTAGGACTATGATGCTATCCATGCAGCCCACTGGGCCAGTGGAAGCCACAACACACACTGCTGGCCCCTTTGCAAAAGCTTACCACAGACATCTCACATAGTGCATGTAATGTGCACACACATATCTAACCCAGACCGCATGCACACCACTTATTTATCCTATCCAGTGGACTACAGATACAGGCACATTGTATAACAATAGCAGGAGGCTACTGCAGCACAGGGCAGATTCACATGACGGCAAGGCATCTGTGGTCAGCAGTGGTAAGATGCTTCACATTCACCAAATGCACAGATATTGGCAACATTGTTGCAGACAGTTTAGGTGCAGGTATCCCCACCCCATTCTCCTACACAAGTGGAATTAGTTATCACAGATGACTGTAACCTCCCTATCATCTCACATGTCCAGGTGAGGGCCACCCTCAACATTGCAAAACACACAGCATCACTGTTACAAAATGGTATCCCTGGATGTGTGATACGTTCACCCCTAGAGGACATAACACCACATTACAGACTGATATTAAACCCTGGCCATACTACAGGATATGTACCTGAACAGTGCCATACATACACAGTGGTCCCACACCAATGAGGAGGAACCTCTACTGACCCTGGGAACTACTGCATCATATGCATAACTGGCATTGTGTTCTAAGCTATGGAAGTTTTAAGTATGGACGACATGTACAGCAATATTACATATGTATATATATCAGGACTATGTACACACAACCTATCTCATGGACATACCTATAGATAGTGAACTATGATACATTTGGAGGTTTCACAGTAAACACAGTATTAACCTGCTACTTTGCATTACCTGTGTTTGTGTCAGCTGTTGCTGTGTCAGTGGTGCTACTTGCTGTTTGCTGCTGCTGCTGGTTTTGTTGCTGGCTGTCTTTATTTTTTTTTTCTCTCTCTGTCTCTCTCTCTCTTTCTCTGTCGGTTTTGTGCAATGAATGTATTGCATGTGTGGAGTGTGAGTACTGGATGTTTTTGTAGGTATCTGCATAGGTCCATGTGATGGCCTCTGCACCAATTGTAAGGCAGCATTTGCTAATTGCATGCAGCCAGTTGTGTACTGATTGCATGTCTCACTGTGATTTCAGGACAGTGCTATAAAAGGGTATGTGAGATAGGCGTTGCCCTTTCAGATTGTAAGGGCATGGACCATGCTGGTATGCTGTCGACAGTGTTCTGTGAGTGTGAAGGTTAGTATGTCTCTCATGCTTCATGCTGTGTTGTAAATTCAGGTTGCTAAATTTCTCTCACCTGTTCCTGTAATGAGTGTGTATGCATACTGACACCTACAACTATATTTCATATGTATTGATATATATATATATATATATATATATATATATATATGTATATATGTGTACATATACATACTTTCATATATGTACATTAGCTGACATTATTATGTACAAGCTAACAATTAGCAGGGCTGTTTCTGTTAACACTAAACTAGTGTGGGAATCCAGTAATTGGGACAGTAAAAGTCTGCCTGACATGCTTTGGGTAGTACACATCCTATATTGCCTTTATCTTCATTCCTACTATTACATGTTCCACTTATTTAGCACTATATTCCTGTATGAGAGTCATGGCTTACTGGTAGGTCATACAGACTAGTGTTACAATGGTCTTGTGGTAGGGCCTACTAGTATGCTTTTATTTTGCTTTCAAATTGAGTACAGGGCCTATCAATCAAAGTGCGGGAGGCACCTTTAAGCAGTTAAAGGGGTTAGTAGGTCTCACAGGAGTCAGGCTGTGTTGCAGATTCTGGTTGCTGCATTTATCTTCACTGTTTCCTGTAGTGAGTGTGTATGAATACTGACACCTACCACTATATTTCATATGTATTAATATATATATATATATATATATATATATATATATATATATATATATATATATATATATATATATGTGTGTACATATACATACCTTCATATATGTACATTACCTTACATTATTATGTACAAGCTAACAATTAGCAGGGCTGTTTCTGTTAACACTAAACTAGTATGGGAATCCAGTAATTCGGGCATTAAAAATCTACCTGACATGCTTTGGGTAGTACACATCCTATATTGCCTGTATATTGATTCCTACTATTACATGTTATATTTATTTTAGCACTATGTTCTTGTATGAGAGTCATGGCTTAGTGGTAGGTCATACAGGCTAGTGTTACTGAGGTCCTGGGTTCGAGACTGACAGTGGGAATTTATTTTTCTTTCGAAATGAGTACAGGACCTGTCAATCAAAAGTGCCAAAGGCACTTTTAAGCACTTAAAATCAGGTCTGCACTCATTTGCGCGGAGCTCACGCATGCGCACTGGCGTTTAGCTCCACGCACACAAGCGCACACCCGCGCTATTTTCTTTGAAAGAAAAGAAAAAGGGATGACAGGAAAGTGGTGAAAAAGGGGTCACAAAGAGGGTAAAACAGTAGGGAAACAAGCTTGGAATTTGCAGGAAGGATGTAGGTGAGGCCCATAGCTGCCCATGTCTTTCTCAGCAACAGCTGTGCATTTGTATGCAATTTGGTGTGACATTTGGAACCTTCCACCCCTGAGAGAGGTGTCCGGACAACATTAATACCTGTTGTACAGCCAATTGTAATTAACAGTTTCGATGTCCAGCGGACATGTGTGCAACATGGACAGCTATGTATGGGGCGTAATTTTTTTGTGGGTACAGAGTGCCCTTTTTTTTTTTTTTATCAGGTGAGAGTGGTATGTCAGGTGAGGTAGTCGGTATAGCTGGGGAGGTAGGTTGGGTAGGTTAACAGACAAGACAGACAAGACGCATACAGGGGCAGTGTATGACACATGTGGGGGGGGTTACACAATTGACGGGGATGGAGGTTGGGATATCCAGGGCACATGAGCCCACAGATGGCAACAGTGGAACTGATATCCCCACCCATAGGCAGTTGCCACTGTTCCTTCACAGCCCAGGACAGGGTTGTGCTGGGGGCTGTGCAGGTGGGACAACGGGCATGCCCGTAAGCTGTGCCACCCGGGCCTCAAGCTGGCGTAGGGGCCCAAGAACAGAGTCTTGGATCTCCCTTTGCACCACAGACCGGACACCTTGAAGGGTGAGTGGATGAGCTCCTCCGGCCACGCTTGCAGAGGTGGGATGGGCCCCATCCCCTGCAGCGCTTCCACCCGAAGGTGGCACAGGGCCACCGGAGGAGGGTCCAGCCTGGGCACTAGTGCCAGGTGCAGTCGCCAGCTGAGGTGGGAGAGGTGGGTCCGCTGGGACCTGCCTTCCCAAGCGTTCTAGGTTTGTGAGTATGTTATGTTAGTTTGGGTTAGTGGCATATTATTCCATTAAAATTAGTTGTAACAGCATGCATTGGTATTCCCATTAAACAAACACCCAGATATTAACACCATTGAACAACGGGCATATCAATATCACATGCATTATTTGAACAGAAATACACAATCAAACAACATGCAGGGTTGATTAATGGCAACAGGCCATCAGGTTTGCAGGTATGAACAGGGCACATGCAACAACAGACATGCATATATTTTTGAAACAGGACAAATGTCCATGGTTAATGAAATGTTCACATACCAATATTTAGTGAGTGTTTTAATTTGCAATTATAGGGTGGGGTGGAGAAAGAAAATGATGACACATTCATAAATTATACATTGATATACATTTGTAATAGAAACACTATTAACTTGTGGGTGATAGTTTCAAAATGATTTTTAATTGAAAGTCATGCTAGACCTGTTACAGATACATCCCTATTCTAGTTATTTTGAATTTGATCAGATACATCATCCTGCTAACTTTGATGACAGAGCAGAGGACAACTATGGATGTTTAGTATGTCAGACAATCATTCATTCTATCTGCAAATTGTTGACTGTCATCACCATATACAGATTTTGGCCTGTACATTCAAGATTCAGACACACTGAAATCATTTGGGATGTTAAGTTTTAATTCCCACATGCATTTAGTTCTGTAGAACCACACTGAAGCCTATATATTCAGGAGTTATTACTACTTTATTCATTGATACATGACCCTTTCTGTCACTCTCACACATCCTGCAATTTCACAGTTCAGGTTGCTACTTCTAGGCTTTGTTCACATATTAGACCTGTAGTGATTCCAACACTTTCCAGCAGCCTCACTTCTGTCATGATTCAGCATTTCAACAGGGGATATATCTCACATGTGATTACCTCAGATTCTGAAGCTGTACTCTTGAGACTACTGCAGGTTATACTACATTTAATTAATGGTGGGACATCTGTATTACAGCACTATTTATTTCTATCAATTATATTTCCAGTTACACTTGCATACTGATGAACTTGTTGCAGCCATACCTGCAGACTTTCACTTGTTGCTTGCACATTATATTACTTTTAATCAATACACTGCAGTGTTCTGCTACATGCTACACTATAATATTTATTTACAAGTACTAGGTGGGGTTACTAACCTGCATAGTGGCGCAGCCGCGCCAGCCTGCGGTCATATGCCCGTCGATTCATAGAGCGGACACCTGCAGCTGTAATACAAAACGAGTAATATTGGACTACACATCTCCATGGTATCAGCTAGTTGAATTCCTTTCATACATAAGTAAAATGTAACTTACTCAGAAGTGGGGCGTTGGGCATATCCCGGGCCTCCTGGATCCATTGGGTCAACTGGTCTTCTTTCCGTCACTTCAGGTCCGCATGGTGGTGACGGACCTGCTCACCAGTACGTGGAATCCCAGTAGCACTAGTGAGATCATGAGCCAACTGGTCCCATGCCTCCGCCCTGTATGCTCCCCATGAGACCTGGCCCTGCATGAGTTGGGCCTCATGATAGTGAACTAGGAGCCAGGCCATGTATTTGGACTCCTCAACGCCCCACCGCTGTGCTCGAAAGCAACGTCCCTCACCTACTCCACTCATTCTGCCTGCAGGTGTATTCTACAATCGTTTATGCTGTGTATTCCCGCCTATGGGGCTTATATATGCCGATTTTCCCACACATTGCTCTGATTGGCCGTTTTGGAATTGTATCTACTTCACAGAAACTGCTTTATCATGCTCCATTTTGGATTATATCCTATATATATGCTATTTCTGCATTTCTAAGTACTGCTGTCATGGCTTAGTGGTTTAGTACCTTGACTCTAGTGTATGGTATCCTGGGTTCGAATCTGACCACTGATTTTTAATTTTCATGACTGTCTAGAAATGAGTTCAGGACCTGTCAATCAAACATGCCAAAAGCACTTTTAAGCACTTAAATCCAGGTCTGCGCTTGTTTGCGCGGAGCTAACGCATGCGCACCGGCGGTTAGCTTGTGGGCACGACGCGCACCTCCACGCAAACGGTGTGCGCTGGGTTAAACCTTAATTGGCTAGTAACACACATGTTCAGCTAAGCACAGCTAGTTGCACACAGTTTGAGCCTGTTAAACCGGTGCTTAGCTACGGGCAAGCAATTTGCAGCCTTTGAAAAACTACTCAGCTACGTGCACTCTGTCTCACAGCAGCTTAGCTATCACTACATTTCTAAATAATTTTATTATTGTATTACTTGAAATATATGCTCCATTTCATTCCATTTTACATAAGGAAATACTTTTACATTTGTACAATACTGTCAGGGGCCTTTTTAGTGCTTATTTACAAAAACAAAAAAGGTTGTTGTGTGGGCTCGAACCTTGCCTGCCTGCTCTTCAGCCGACAACTCTACCGCTATGCTATTACTTCTTGGCTTACTTTGCATATTTAGTTCTTATATCCTTTTCCACTGATTGCTAACTGCAGTTGCGCTAGTAGCACACCCGTGCACACGAGCACACACAGTGGCAAACATTTACGGGGTTTAAAAAAAATAAAACCGTTTTTATTTTCATTTTATAACATCTGTTCACTTTTTACATTGCTGGTCTGTGGGGGCATGTGTTGTGTAGTGTGTTTATTCACATTTCCATGGCCTTTCTCATGGCTGTTTACTTTCAGCCATTCTAGACTTCCGGGGGCGTGTCCGCTTGCAGGGCTTAGCCTACGGACACGCCCCCTACTGTCTTACACGGACCGTGTAAGACTTACAGTGTGATTCAGCATGCCTCATGCACCTCATGCATATGCATGACAAGCTGACATCACACCGTTTAACTGCAGCCTCCGTGTAAGAGTTATAACTCTTACACGGAGGCTTCCTGAATCTGGCCCAATGTGTCTCCTTGCTGTCATAAAGTAAATTAATTTCAGCTATTTTTCTGAAATTTACTAGACTGAGGTTAACCTCCTGTATCCCAGTTTTCACTGTTAAAATATATACATTTACACAGTTACAATAGTGCATGTACATTTCTGTTCTTTTCCAGTAAGGTACACTGTGGCTCCATTTTAAACATAAGCATTTTGCAAACCCTTTTCAACACATATGTCTGTGCAAACAAGTTGGATATACACATAACATGCAGTTCTAATACAGTTGTAACACAAGCATCTTACACAAATAATTTTTATATTCACCAATGACATATAATTATTTACAAAATTCCAGATAGCTGTGCTGGCAGTATCTCCTTTCATGACACACCTGACCACATCTGTTATTGGGGTCAGGTGTACAAGTCAAATTCAAAATGGTTAACTTCTGAATGTCAAGTCCAAAATATGAAAATTGCAAATTGCGAGTATGAAAAGGGTGAGTTGGGAATTTATGATGAGATCATTTGAGGCATCTGAGTTTCCACAACACTGACAACATAAATATTTATTACCTACAGGTGAGCTCATGCTAGGGTGAAGTTTGGTGGTGAACTGCCAGCATTTAATCTTGCAAGACAAACTGGGCAGTGCTGTCCACTTTCACTATCACCCTTTGCTTTTTTATTTAGAGCCATTCACCATAGACATAAGATAATCAGATATAACTACACAAATACAGATGAAAAAGGTCCTTTTTTACTGGCAATATGATATTATACATTACTAATCCAGAGTATGATATAAAATAATATTTGTTAAACTGAAATATTTTGTTAGTATAGCAAGTTATAAAGTAAATGAAGCAAAACCAAATGCTATAGTAATGAATTATGCCTTGACTCATGATTTGGTAAAGAACTTCTACTTTTTGTGAGATCATGACAAGTTGAAATGCTTTAGAATATGGATGAAATGGGATGTTGAGGAACAGCGAAAGAAATAAAGGAATTAATTCCTTAAAAAAACTATAACCATGATAAGACTTTAACAATTATTTATGGACATTATCAATTATAAGATGTTTTTGGTCCTGCTAATCATTTAGGTCAAGTTTATATATATATATATATATATATATATATATATATATATATATATATATATATAAACTGAGAGATCAGATATGAAAGGATCTGAAAAGGAAATTAAGATTTTTTTTAGTGCAATGGAGAAAAAACTAATACTGACAAAGGAACATGGAGGTTTTGCACTTCCATATTTGGAGGTGATACAGCTTAGATTAATATAATTGATTCAAGACTTGGAATATATGGCCATATAAAAGGATATGATAGGCAAAGTGTCTAATAAGGCAATGATTCAGGATCACATGTGGGCATTCAGCCATATTTAGGAATGAAATATAATATAAACACGTTTATGTACAGTATTATATACATAAAACTATTACACAAGCCATACTTTAAAGGAAGTTAGACCTTGGAAAAAAAAACAGAATAACACTAATAGCGTCTATATCACGTTATCGAAATTTTACTACATGGAATCAATAAAGGTCAAACTTTATTGATCGAAGTAGTAAAATATCGAATAACATAAAAAAAAATAAATCAGTAAAAAAAAAAAAACTAACATAGGCAGGGGACAAGCCCCCCTGCACCCCCCACACCCCCCTACTTAAATGTACCAACTCCGAGACCGCACTACTTTGACATAAACAGAAATCCCCCCCTTACGGAGATTTCCGTTTATCTGCGTGATGTTCTGAACTTTTGACACTGTCGTGCCGACAATATCGTATTCGATATTGTCAGCTTACGACAACATGAACTAGACCCCACTAATAGATCATACTATATATAGTAATAGGAAAGGCATAGAAAAATGTAATGAGAATTTGAAAAAGAAAGAAAAAAGAACCAAGATTTTGGGTAAACAGATGATAAGAAGACATGAGGTAATAAAGATGGGATTAGGCTACACAAACATTTGGGTTATAGAACTCAGATTAACTTCCATATACAAGTCTTATGTTAGTGGTGAGGAAAGATATGTTGAGGCTGTATAGTAAATGTATGAATCCACAAATAGTAGATTTTATAAATGATGCCAGAACAGAAATGGCAATCCAGAAGCATAGATGGCAATATTAGATTTTAGAAGGCAGTATAGTATACAATTAAAAATAGTGTGGGGTGAATTATTAAAAAGAGATGATCATGAATTATTAAAAAGAGATGATCATTTAATGGAAATATGTCTTATACCTATCTTATACCTAGATATGCAACTAAATTGAGTTAATATTTTTTTTTGCATGGAAATACTTGTACAAATATTTTCATACCCCTACAAGACTTGATAAAATGTTTCCACAAACAAAAGGCATATGTTGGAGATGTGATGGTTCAGAAAGACATTCTTGGGAACATATATTTTGGGAATGCACTGAGTAGCTTCAGTACAAAAATGAACTGAACAATCTGATAAGTCTTATACTTGAAAAATAATTTAAACCTCAATATAGACTCATTCTTAATGAGTTTGTGTAAAAAAAAATGCACTAAAGTGAATGAAAGAAAATCCCCTTTTGAACTTAAGGGGCTTGAGGTATTGACTATTAAAAAGAAGTTATGTACTCACCATAACGTTTCATCTGAGTAGCTCTACTTCATTTGTCTTCAACCTGTGGGATACCGGATCCGTACCAGATCTGAGCTGGCAATCTTACTAGCTTCTGCTCCGAGCTCCAAGCTCCTCCCCTTACCCATAATACACCTCCACTACCTTCCAACCCCCAGATCGAGTTTGCTGATTCTTATACTGATAACCCAACCTGAGAAAATACTTGTGACCTATAACTGCAGCCTGTAGGCTGTTCATATGATAAGGTCCGGGGGAAGGAGGGGAGGACAGTTGAAGACAAATGAAGTAGAACTACTCAAGTGGAACGTTATGGTGAGTACATAACTTCTTTATCTGAAGTAGTTTACTTCATTTGGTCTTCAACCTGTGGAACAGAATATCCAGCTACTAAACTCCTGGGTGGCCCTCATGGAGGATATTCCGGAGCACCGCGGAACCAAAGGATGCTCTCCTTCTGGAAGTCAAATCCAATTTGTGATGAAAAATAAATGTATGAGATGAGAACCAAGTAGCTGCAGAACAAATGTCATCCAAAGAGACTCTAGACGAAAAGGCCGCAGACATAGCCATGGACCTAGTGGAATGAGCTTTCACCTGACCCAGAGGAGACATGGCTCTGTTCTTATAGACCTGAAGGATGCATGAAGAAATCCACCTAGCAATAGTGACCTTGGTTTACCCAAAAAGGGTTTATAGAAGGATACAAACAATTGATCGGATTTATGGAAATTTGTTTTCCTTTCCTGTGTAAACAGAATCATAACTGTCTATGAACATCCAGCAAGTGGAGTTTGTATTCCATCTTGTTAGCAAAATTAGGAAAGAAAACTAGTAAATTGATGGTTTGCTTGATATTAACTGTTGACGCCACCTTGGGAAGAAAGGATGGATTGGTCTGAAGGGAAACCCCTATCTTTGTGGAAAATCATATAAGGAACTTTGACGGACAAAGCCTGCAGTTCTGAAATCCTTTCTGCAGAGGTAATAGCCACCAGAAATGCTGTTTTCCAAGATAAGAATTTTAGATCTGTGGTTGCAGCAGGTTCAAAAGGCGGAGCAACTAGAACTTGTAAGGTCCCATGGAGGAACAGGATCCTTGACCGGGGGGTAACAGAAAAGTCCCTTTGATAAAGGCTTTACACAGCCTCGGGAGGCTAGAGAGGCAGAATTCTCACCCACATGAAAATGAGAAATAGCAGCCAGTTGAACCTTGACAGTAGAACTAGCTCCGTGTTGAAAAATATCAGCTAGAAAAATCAAGAATGCCAGAAATAGGAGCCGTGAATGGGTCTAAACTCCTTTGAGATGCCCAAAAGGAAAAACATTCCAATTTACTGCGATAAACCTTCCTGACAGAAGACTTATGAGAAGCCACCAAAATAGACCTAACTGAGGAGGATAATCCAGGAGTCCTAGCAGTCATGGGAACTGGAGCAGCCAAGCTCTGAGCTTCAAACTGTCCAGGTTTGGATGAGGAATCCCCGATGGGTGTGAAATCAGATCCTGAATGAGATCCAAGATGATGCCTGAAGGTGAGACCAAAGGAAGGGAAACCCTACCTGGTGAGGCCAAAACGGGGCAATGAGGATCACTTTGCTCCCCAGTCAATGAACTTTCTGTAGAAACCTCAGAATAAGAGGTACTGGATAGTAAGCATACAGAAGACCGGGAGGCCAAGCATGGACTAGAGCATCTCTGGGGGACTCCCCCGGCCGGGGGGGGGGGGGTCAGGGAGTAAAACTCTGAGAGATGCGAAGAGATCGCAGCAAGGCTGACCCCACTCCAGGAAAATCTGCTCTGCTACTGAAAGATTCAGAGACCACTCGTAAGGCATCAGAATAATCTGACTTAACCTGTCCGCTACAATGTTGGACTGTCCCGGAATGTGCGTTGCGATGAGAAAGCAACCGGTGGAGAGCGCCCATTCCCACATTCTCATGGCCTCAAGGGGGTAACACCAGGTCTCTCCCTGTTTGTTGATATACCAGACCACTGACATGTTGTCTGAACTGCAATGGTTCCCAGGGGAAGAAAGGCATGAAGGGTCTGCAATGCTAAAAGGACCACCCTCATCTCTAGAATGTTTATGTGCAAGTTGGTCTCTACAGGGGACCACAGACCTTAGACTGTCCTGCCTGAACAATGCCCACCCCACCAGAGTTGGGAGGTGTCCGTGGTCACTGTGGCTTAGGCAGGGGCTGGAACAAAGGGTCGTCCCTCCAAAATTTCCAGAGAACACATCCACCATATGAGGGACAACCGACAGACTCGACTGAGTTGTATTGGATAAGACAATGGAAGTTCCAACAGGGACCATTGTACAGCCAGTGTCCACTGTAAAATTCTCATATGTAATCGGGCACACGGGAGAAGTGTTAGGGTCGCCGCCATTGATCCTAAAGCCCTCAACACTTATTCCTCTCTCCGAGGTCAGGAATATTTTGCAGTGTAATGTACCTATCCTTGCACCAATGTAGTCTATCACCTGGACAGGATCTAGGAGTGATCTGGATGTGTTGATTGTGATCCCTAAATGGCAGAAATAGGAGTCGTGGGATTAAGAAATAATCCCTGGTTTGAGAGAGTAGACACCTGGTGGGAGCAGTGAGGAGCCAATCATCTAGGTATGGATAGACCTGAATCCCCTGAAGCCTCAGGTGAGCCGCTACCACTGCCATCACTTTGGTGAACACCCTGGGGGCTGTGGTGAGACCAAAGGGTAGGGATCAAAATTGGTAATGATCGACTCCTAGGTGGAAGAGGAGGAACCTCTTGGAGCTTCTGTGCATTTGTATGTGATAGTAAACATCCTGGAGGTCTAAGGAGCATATCCAGTCAATCTCTTGCAGGTATGGCATGATGGACTGTAGTGTGACCATCTGGAACTTCTCTTTGGCAACTGACAGGTTCAGGGAAGATAGGTCAAGAATGGGCCTTAAGTCCCCCATTTTCTTTGGCACCAAAAAGAACCTGGAGTAGAAGCCCAATCCAGACTGATCCTGGGGGATGGTTTCGATTGCTCGTTTTTCTAGCAACTTGGAGTTGGGAGGCCCCATAATGGGGATAGAGAATCCTCTGGATATGATGTGAAGCACCCAGTGGTCTGATGTTATGGACTCCCATGCTGCCAGGTGCAAGGGCAATTGTCCCCTGACTGCCTACAGAGTAGAGCAATCGGGCCACCCCTCAGGGTTGCTGTCCAGGTTTGTCCGAGAAAGGTTCTCAAGACCCAAAATTCCTCTGACCCCCTCTGCCTCTGGACCGGTGCCCATTCTGTCCCCCTCTTCCTCTGGGGGAAGAAGAGCCCTGAGTGTCCCGGGAATAATGTGACTACCAGAACCACATCTTTTTTTGCCATCTCTGGTTCCGGGAAAAGGACCTTTGAGGGTTCGAGAAGCAGATCCCGACAGCAGACAGTATCTTCCTGTCCTTCTCACTTTGGACTAAAGTCTCTTTGACGGTCTTAAAAAAAAGAGTAGAACCGTCATAAGGGGCATTGGCAAAGGACTCCTTGAAAGGTTCCAAGAATTAACATAGTCTAAGCCAGGCATAGCACCTCATGGACATGCCGGACTCAGCTGCCCTAGCCACTCCTTCAGTAGCATGTGAAAGGAGTCGCATGGACATGTTGGAGACTGCTTTGAAAGTGGCCATCCTCACGGAGAACGAGTCCCTGTCCTCCTGCGACATGGTCTTAGGGGGAGACTCTGCCAGCTCCTTGACCAGGTCGCGTTGGAGTCTCATGACGTGGGCCAGGTAGTTCAGTGTCATAATAGAAAAGATAGCTGAAGCGTAAACTCGCTTTCCTAAATGGTCCATCATCCACGACTCTCGGTCAGGAGGATGAACAGAGAAACCCTCCTGGGCTAGTTCCTTTTTTGTGGCTGCTGCTACCACCATAGCCTCTACGGGGGCGCCCTTGTTCCATGCTGGCCTATTCGAAGATGGACTCAAAATATTGTCAGGCCTTTTGGGAATTGGTTCCACGGCGGCCGGCTCCTTCCATGCCAATGAGGTGACCAGGTCCACCAAGGGATCTGCGGAAGGGGACACCCAGGAAGTAGGTGGGCCCCTGCCGAAAGCCTCCAGGAACACGGAGTCATCAGAAGGAAGACAGAAGACCAACCTCCCCATTGGCGGAGGATTTCCTAGATGTCTCCAAAGGAGACATCCTCGGGAGGTGACCCGGGGGAATCTTCCCCATCATCCAAGTCTGTATCCTCAGTGAGGGACTTGGGGGAGTCCAAGTGCCTCCTCTTGCACATATGCTTGTGAGGCACATCCCCAGTGGGGCTCTCCTAGGGGAATTCACAAGCCACTTGTTTCTCAGGGGGAACCGTCTGGGGATCCTCGAGCACGGGCTGTCCCTCTGGTAAAATGATGAGAATCGTAGAAAGAGCCGAGGGGGTCTGGGCAGAGTCCAAGGGAATAGTCAGGGATCTCGATCCAGCAGAGATAAACCTTTCTACCATGCTGAAGGCTGAGGGAGAACGAACCTCCTGTGGAACCAATAAGGAAGCCGGTCTCCCCGGGTCTGATGACAGAATCGGTGCCGGGCCCAAAGTGGACGGAGCTCCAAGGGAGGGAATTTGGCTCGACAAAGGCGGAGCCGATGAAAAAAGTTCCACTCCTTTGGATCTGATACCCAAGCTCCGGCTCAGAGAGTGGCTCGGATTAGAGCTGGTCAGATCCGACATGCTCCAGGCAACTGTCAGTGTCGAGGAAGCAGGTACCATCAGCGCCGACTCCCTGACTAAAGCCATCCTCAGATCTGAGTACTCCGAACCCGGTGGACGGATCAGACAAGAAGAAATCAGTTGAAAAAAAAGGAAGCGAGCTCCCCCCTCCTGAAGGAGAGGGGGCTGGCAAGACCTCCATCTGGATCTGAGTACGAATGAATCTCCTCAACATTTTATCCATGTCGACTTCAGATATGGACTGAGTGGACCTTGAAGAGGCCACGGACTCTGACTTTGCGGGTCAGGGCACTGAGGCTCTAGATGTACAGTGTGTCTCCTCTGGCTCCCGGGAAAACCTCATAGATTGGAGCCGAGGGGAGTCACGGATCCTATGTGTCTTAACCAGTGAAGGGAGGTCCAGAGACCTCTTGCATTTTTCTGACCTAGGTCTTGGCTCTCTCTCCTTCTCTCTGCCCCTTTTCTGCTCCACTTCTGCAGACTTTGACACAGGAGGTTGAGTCCTAGCCTGGGAGAGAGGAAAAGCAAAGGCAAGAGAAGAAGGAGAAACGGCCACAGCAGCCACTGTGACCGAAGCTGAAGACGAGGCCACCGCCTCAGAAGAGGAAAGAAGGCCTTTCAGGGCCAACTTAGCCTTCCTGTCCTTGATTACGTGCGGGTTAAAACCCGCGCATATAGAGCAGTCTCTACTAAGATGGGCCACACCCAAGCACATTACACAAATAATGTGGCCATCTGCTGGGGACAACTTATGGCCACACTCAGTGCATCGTTTAAACACAGACTTGTCAGCCATTATATCAGAGGGAAAAACACCAAGAAAAAAATATATTTTTCCACTAAAAACACCACGCACCACACTCGCACACAGAACACACTGAGGGGGGAGGGGAAGCAATTCCACACACTAAATACACTAAACTAAGCTAAACAACTCTAAAAATTTGAAAACATGACGCACCAAGCGAGGGGAAGAGAAGGGGAACCTACACTATCACTATCCTAGAGAAAAAAGGCTTTCTAAAAGCTTTAACCACCACTTACTACCCAGAGCTATGGAGATCACGATGCTTCAGCTAGCCACGGCAAATGAAATCTGGGGGTTGGAAGGTAGTGAAGGTGTGTTATGGGTAAGGGGAGGAGCTTGGAGTTCAAAGCAGATGCTAGTAAGATTTCCGGCTCGGATCCGATATGGATCTGGTATCCCACAGGTTGAAGACCAAATGAAGTAAACTACTTCAGATCAGGTGCATTTCATTAATCCATCACTGTTAGTATGTTCAGTTTAGTGCATGGTGTCTTTAGCATTTTTCTTCTGTATGCTTTTTGCCTTCCACCTGCCATTATCCAGTTAATCTCAGCCCATTTCACCACTGTCAGTGAGAATATAGCCACTGACTTAGGAGATAGTCAACCAGAATGAGCCTCCATCTAGGCAGGCAGGCATAAAGATTTCTTCACTCCAGCCATCCATAGACCATCAAATTTCATTGCAATCTACTTCCCAAGAAATCACTCACCAGTCCCCTCACACACTATCCGAGCAACAGCCTGAGGGTCCACAGGAGAGAGACTATATCTTTACTGAACCAACTCCCACTCCAGCAGCCATAAACCCCATTAAATGGCTCATCGCTCCACAAGCACACTAATCTGTAAACTCTAACTCCACCCACATGTGGCTGATGTGAGCAGCTTTGTCACCAGGGGGATATACAAGGCCTTTTGCATGTACCTGTGTGCTATCACACATATATTAATGAAAATCCCCTTACCACCTTGTGGCAAAGCCCATATCCCCATTTCTTATTATTCTGGTGCCTTCTGAATATTTGTTTGCATGGTGATGGCCAGCTAACCAGAACCCCCTCTCTGTCTCCCAGGATGGGAAAGCCATCTTTGGCCATCCACTCCTATCCCCCTCTACCCAGCTTCCAGCATCCAAGACACTAAAACCTTTATCCTGCTATTCCATATAGAGCTGGAGGTTCTTACCAAGCTATAATTTCTGAAAAAGTCTTTTTATATTTTTCTGTTTTACTGTTTAATCTGAATAAATAAAATATAACACGCTTTGACAGCCCTGTTGTCATACAGGAATAAAACTGTGACTATGCCCGGAAGATTCAAGGATGGTTAGTAGCTCAGGTATCTGTTCTAGCTGGCATAGGCAGGATGAGTTGCCCTAGCTTGCAAGGTAAGGGGGGCAGACTTGGACTGTGTAATACCACAATCGCTAAGAGAAGGGGTGGCAAAGCAAAAAAGGCTCTGAGGTGGCCGTTTGGCCATCAAGCTGCAATGCAGTAGACATGATCGCAAGTCCACATGGGTATGTATTTGCCTGAGAAGAGCACAGTGGCTCCTACAGTGAAGTAGATTTTTTATCCTCCTAACCATGGGAAGGGCTGCAGCCTGCACTATATGCCATCTTTGGCAGGATGCCAGCAAGAGCACAAAATACCCTCATGACTGCCTGAATGATAGCACCTCTAAATGACTGAATCTCTCACACTGAGGTAGGCAAGGGGAGCAAACAGCACACAGAAGAAAATATATAAAATGCTTTTAGTCTGTCAATTCTTTAATGATAATTCTTTCTATCACTGGCATTCTCTAGGTAGTTATTCAAAGTCTGACCTCATTAATGTATCTCTTGTACTTCTTGTCTCAGCAGGACTGCTGCCCTTCACAAGCCAGGCAACTATTGGTTCAGCCTCAGACTTGGTCGTGGCAGAGCTTGTTGGCCATATATTCATAGAAAAGATAGTCCAGGGGTTGTCACAACTTCTAGATGAAAACCTAAGGGGCTTCTTTTCTTATGTAGTTAGCAGAAGTAAATAAAGTTGGTGGTACTGAAGCTTTATCTTATATGGACTTGCTTTTTGTATTTGTATTGCTTTTGTATTTGTTACTGCTGGAAGAGTTAACTAGTGTATTTGCATTTCATTGATGGTGTTCCTACAAACATCCTGCAGGACTTAAAATAACTGCTTTAATACTGATGCTTAATTGGGGATGGGTATTTGCATACTTGCTATGTCTATTAATGTTAGTGTGGACTCATAATCTGAAATTTCATTTATTTTAAACTGGCATGCTTCCCACTTTGAATGCATTGCTTGACTCTCCCATTCACAAGATATGATTATACTTTTAGACCACGTGTACATAATGCAGTACTTGTATTTTCAAGTTTACACATTCTTGCAACTAGTCACGGCTTAAAAGATTCCATATGGCCCATTCGACCTACTTGCTCAAAATAAATACAGGAGGAAAAATAGGCTTTCTGCTTTCTGTACAGAAACTCACATAACACCATTATCTTTGTTAATGATTTCCATTGAAAAGCAGGGATTCCTCTGACAGACATGCAGTCAAGCATTTAAGCAGTAATAAAGGGTAAATGCAAACCTACAAATAATCAGACACCACCTTTTTTAAAACAAATTTATGCCAAGCTTGGGGAAATACTGCATACAGCTGTTTGCTCACAGTACCCTCAGCAACACAGAAGACTTTAACAACCAGTACTGTAATGCAGTAAAATGAATGATGAACCGTTGTATCACAAAGTTGTGCAAAGCATTAAATACTCTAGAAACAGTAGAGTTAAGTCATGCTTCCTATATGAATGAAATCTCTTCGCTATACATCATTCAGAACTATTTTCTAAGGGCATGTGAAACAGCAAAAGTAAGTCAGATCCAGCAAAGGACCTTTGGCTATACAGAGCAACAAGCACATGATAATAATCACTTACATTGTAAGACTTTATTTACTAGACCATTAAGAAAAAAGAAACAAGGAAAACACTTACCGCTTGCAACACTTTATCTATCAATGCTGCTGTTTTTCCAATTTCAAATAAAATCTGGGAAGTTACAGGAACTTTTTTTAGTTCTGTCCCAGGTAGAAATGTTAGAAGACGCAGCAAATGCTTCCTGTTTCCCACACCATAGTCTAATAAATATTAAAATATTTGGTAAGTTTGACATCAGACTGCAACTGTTAAAACATGTTCTTCTTTTAATGCAATTACAAACAGAATTTGCCAGTATGCCTTACTATGTTCAGCCCTGTATGTTTGCAACCCTATCTGTGGTTCATAGGTAGTACCCAGATTCATATCCCACATTTTTACTGATTCTCACATAACTACCTTGCATGTATGCCTAGCTATTTTCCTCTTAACGCCTCAAAAAAAAAAAAAAAAAAAAAGATCACAAAGTAACTGTGACATACAGCCCCAAAACAAGAAGGAAAGAAGGCCTGCCTTTCATGTTAGTTACAGTGCAGGCCATACAGCTATCAGAAGATAAATACACAGCTTCATGTCACAATCATTTTCCTTACTATTCAAAAACTGATAGTCCAATAGAGTTAAAACAAGTACAAATATACTTAACAATGCTCTACATTAAAAACCTGAGCTTGAATGCAGGCACACATAATTTACTCCTATAGTTCTGTACAGTATTAAGTAAACAGTGTAATAATACATGTGACTAGCACCCTTGGGTTGTATGTGGGGGGCAGTAGCACAGTAAGGTAATTCTGAATCTATTCTGAGAACCTGATGCTGACAGACCCTACCTGACACATTTTACTGAAAAGAGAACTTATGCAGTAGTACAGTTCCTCACTTCAGCAAATATTACACAAGTCCAACTCCACAGCTGGTACATGAGTGGCAGAAATAAGTTTTCCTTGCAATGGTTACACAAACCTGATGTTGTGGCAATGTGTACTTTATTTCATTAGATAACCACATCAGTGCAATATCAGAAGTACAACAGCACTTGTTAGCAGGCCACAAGTATGTGACTCCGCAATGCTCTGTAAATCATGATGTGTTCCACGCTCTATAAGAAAAATGCACCATACAAGTCCATCTGCATGCAAATAGAACATTGCCTGACTTTATCAGTAACATGGGTTCCTTATGGCCCTGGAAATCAAAAGAAAGTGGTAAGTAATATTAACAAGCCTTGGAGGTAATCTGGGATTGGAGAATGGAATGGAATGTCACCAAGTGTCCAGAAAGAGGCAGAGTAGAGGGGGAAACCAATGCCATCTATTAGGCCAAGGGAACACTTATGGGGATACTGAAGACAAGAGCAATTTCAGATATTGGCTAAAAGCATCATCCTCAGGGCAAGGGTTTCACTTTTCTTCAGCATGGGTGTGCAGCAGTTAGTCATTTGGAATGGCTTCTTGTGTCAGCAAGACTGCTGCCCTTCAAAACTTAAAAGCCAGGCAACTATAGGTTCAGCCTCAGACTTGGTCATGGTAAAGCTTGGTGGCTACATATTCATAGAAAAGATAGGCCACAGCTTGTCACAACTTCTAGATGAAAACCCAAGGAGCTCCTTTTCCTACGTAGTTAACTGAAGTACAATAAAGGTGGTACTACTGACCAAATCATACCACGTATACATGAACAAAGCCAGGAAATTAAATGTACAAAGGTGAGAGGAGAAGCTGGACTGGCTGCAAAGGCATCCACTTAAGACTACAGCAAAAAATGTTGGATGAGTAATGATAAAAACGTAGCTAAAGGCAGTGCCTGTGCATCAGGCCAATGATAAGGAAAAGCGTATTTTTTTCCACTTCGAGCATTTCTGCTATATCCACGTGGCAAAACAATAAAGCTGCTGTCATATCAACTCAGAAGGAAGAAGAGTAAAGGCTGATTAGTGACATGAGGAAAACAGGAGTGGGTATTGTTGTATGACCAAGTCTCCATCAGAAAAGAATTTGAGAAATATTTTTCTGCACTGTACTTCATTTGGCCTAATCAGATAAAACCCATTCTTCAGAGGCACTATGGCATTATCCACTGGCACAGAAGTCTGCTGCATGCGACAAAGGAAACGCAAGACATTCCACGTACTCAGCTGACATCAGATGAAATCATCAAGCAATGTATGCCTTGTCTTCTAACAAAATTGTGAATGCTGATGGCTCTCCTGTACATTAAATACCAGTATCATATGGCTTCTATAGAGCACATCTCAGAACTGAAGCTTTCCCTGTGAAGTTCATACATATGATAACTACACTCTTGCTGAAACCAGGAAAGGCACGGCTCTTCCTAAATGTTATTACTTAATGGCTTTAATCAATACAAAGATGAAGTTGTTTGCCAGAATTTTGGCAGTGAGAGTAGAACTCCTCACTGGATTGGTGGGTTTATAAAGGGTAACCAAAGCACAGACTAGGTTCAAAATATACTTGATGTGTTGGTGCTGGTAGTGCTGGGACAATGTGACAACCATGGTGCTGCAGATTTATTTTAATAAGGCACCCTGCACCTTTGATTCAGACTATATGTTTACTATCATTGCATGTTTTGGTTTTTGGAGCCATTTTCAGCAAACGGCTGAAAGTGTTGCATGAGAAAGGGCAAAGACAGACGATAGCTGTCAACTCTGTTAGATTCTCCAGTTTTGTCATTCAGTGAGACACTAAACAGGAGACCCCTGTTCGAAAATCCTGTCTGTGTTTTCCTTGGGGTCCCTACATTGTAAACTGCTGAAGGTGGGGAAGGGGGTCAAGGAGTATAGATATGATACCACCAAATATCAGCATTCACCTTAGATCTACCAGTTGCAGTGTGGGAATTGGAGAGTCTACTGGCCGGCTCTGCAGCCATTTTAGGTCTTATTTAACCAGACTAAGCCCAAATTCTTATCTTTAAGAGTGTGGCTACTGCTTGAGGTGCACGATAGAATATTTCTTGAGTTTTTATCTGATAGGCACATTAACATTCATATCTAAAGCCAAATAAGATCAACTTGAGAAAATAAGGAACACCACCCATGGGGGAAACACATTTCTTTCCCATGGTCAGTGGAGAGGCAGCACTAAAAATGGTTGTCACACTACATCTGCATCAGCTTATTGTGCACCTTTTGACAGACAGTGATGCTCCATGGCTGGAAAATGCAAGGCTTGTCTTTGTACTATGTTTGAACAAAGTACACACCAAGAATTAGCAGATAAATTCTGTACTCTCCTTAAAAGGGAAAATGGCTGGGTGTAATTAAATATAAGGATAGATACTCAGCTGATTCAAGGAAGAATCATCCTGGAAATAATATAATTATTGCTGTTCAAAGTGTTATTAGTGCCTTCTATCAAAATGCTCCCAGACAGCATAGGAAAGCTATGCTAAATATACAAGGGCACCTTTATATCTAGAAAAATAGGTCACCTCCAAGACATAGGTTTATAGGTTCATATGTGTGTACTAGGCTAATGGCCCTGGAGCCTTTACAAGCCTAACCCATAGGATTACCCTGGCTTTGTAAGTCAAGCAGAGATCGGCTCTAAGTAGGCGATATGAGACAGAGAATAGTTGGAGTTTTTTGAGTCTGCCCATATAGGACAAGTGTTTAAGGCCTAGGATCCTCTTTGTGAGGTACTTTTGCGGCCTCTCCAATTGTTGCAGGTGTCTAGTGAGGTACATGCCAAATGGGGCATTGTACTCGATGACTGGCCTAATGAGGGAACAGTAGCGGGAGACAATGACCTCTTTTTTCCTGGATGCAAAACCCTTAGTAATGAGATGTGCCACATAGAAGGACTTTCTGACCACAGTGGCAATGTGGTGGTCAAAAGAGAGGTCGCTGTCAACCTGTGTTCCCAGATCTCTTATAATGCCTTCTGTGTTCAGTGGACATCCATCAATGTGGTAATTCAAGGGAACCAGGTTTTTCCCAAGGGGGATGACGTCACATTTTTTGGCACTAAGCTTAAGGACATGGTTCTGACACCAGTCATTGGTGCCATTGAGGCCTTTCTGTGGGATGTCCACAACACTTGGGGAGTTAATAATAGCTCCCAACTTGCAATCGTCTGTGAACTTTGTCAGCCAGAGCCCCTTCATGTTGGCCTGGACATCAGCGAAGTAGATACCAAATACATGTAGATATATATGAAGTGAATGTCAAATTTCTCCTTTGTCTTTTTGGGCAGCTTCCAGTTTAGATGTCTCTGATCTTCCTCATACACAAATCTTTATATGGTCCTGGGACAGAAGGATGTGTTGAGAATCTCTGGGACGTTACAAATGCCTTTATTATATAGTAGTACATGGTGCAAGATCTTAGGCTGCTCTGGATTTCTGGTACTGCACTGTCATATCAGAAACATAAATATCTGCTGAAGGAACAGAATATAAGGCATTTTGCTAAGAACAAACTCAACTTCCTCACTGTTGCATTTCTTGAGGAATATTACCTTTAAATTTTACATTTAACTACTGTACTGTTATGTGTTTTGATGATGCACTGTATTGCTATATACATCACATTTATATGTACTAAAGCATTTTCACATAATTTGATGGGTTGTGCATCAATGGATGTTTCTTTTACTGACTTTGTTTCTACATCATGTACATGTTGATAGGTTGTTTCATTATAAAACTAAATGTGCTGTCTGTAACATATACACAGTAAGTGAAGTTCTAAAATTAAGCAACAGTATGATTGCAAGATGGTGGTATTACTGTAAGCAGAGATATGGACATTGAACAGCTTAAAGCAGAAAAACCTGCAAATTACTGTAGACTGCTAGCAGAAATTGGTGACTAAAGTATCTGACAACCTGAATGACAGCAGAGAGCAGGAAAATGTGAAAACTCAGAAGGGGACTAAAAGCAGTGTGGTAAAACAGAGGTAGGAAAAGTACACAGAAAGGGCAGCTGAAGGAGAACATTTTCAGTCACCACAGCAAGAAAAACTGATCAAATGCATTCAGATTTTTAAGATACGTAGTCCCTTGTTGGAATGTATTGAGACAAATAACAGAGGGCCAAAGGAAGTAGAAGATGTTTTAACCAAGCATTCATAGGAAATAACTGGTATGCAAACTGCTGAAAAGGAGATGAAAGAAAAATGGTGGGACAGCAATTAAAATAGGAACAAATGGTACAGAAACTGACTGAATGCAAGGATAAGTCACATAGAGACAACTTAAGGTTTACAGTAGTACCAGAACAGACTGAAGACTTTATGAGAAAATATCTCCACACATGGACTGGACTTTTTATTGCTAATGTTAAAATAGAAGGAGAAGACACAGCATTTCCAATCTGAGACTGAGAAAGCATCCAAGACCTATATCAATTAAACTGAGATTCCATAATGGGAACTGAGTTTGAAAAGGACACTAGTATTGGTCAAAGCATGCAAGATGCATATCTGTTTTAATAAATAATACAAGATATGAAGCTTCTGGTCCAATTTTTAAGATTTGTAATATAGTGAAACTAAAACAATACACTCGTCAGCTGAGTCCCGATCTCAAATTATGTTGTAAATAGTTAACTTGTGTGTTTGATTGTTTTGTTTAAGAAGCAATGTTAAATGAACCTGAGATTAAAACTAGCCAGATTAGTTGATTGTAATATTTAGATTTACATTCTTAACAATGACAACTTATTGAAGCTTAAATGTATGCACCAATTGTCTGGCATAAGGCTAGTTTATTAGTATTATATAAACAAATTACTATAAAATAACTGTATCAGGAATAAGTGCCAGAACAGAAAGTGCACCATGCATGTGAATTGAACAGTATGTAAAAATGGAAATGTGGTAATTAATAACTTAATAAATAATAAAAGCAACAATGGTAGCAATAAATCAAATTCTATTCACACTCACTTATGCCACCTCTGCAAACAGCTGAGGTGGAAGTGAGATACAGAAAAAAATAGAGAGAGAGTTAACAATTAAAAAATTAATTCAAGAATAAAAAGATTAAAACAATTAAATCAAACACTTCTAGTTAATCTGTTTATTTAACCTATGAGGTACCGACGTTCTGTACATCAGTATACACGGATTTACTTATATAAAATCATACTCTGTACTTGGCAGGACTCAACCTTATTTAAATTAATTTGCAACAATACAGTTTCTAGCAAACAGTGAACATCCTTATTATGAAAATTAGCACATAATAATCAACCACATGACTTTCCAACTTACCTACTTTCACATACCTAAGATGTTTCCTTAACCTCTGCCTAAATTTTCATTTATCTTTACCAATACAGCAAAGGTTTTAAGAATATTTTAAAGCATATATAGCCTTCTCAGAATAAGAAGAAAATGTATCTCCCACATGAATGGGTAAATGGGTACTCCGTTAATTTTATCAAAAGAAAAGAAAAAAAAAATATATATATATATATATATATATATATATATATATATATATATATATAGATAAATAAATCTCGGAAGTCACTATATACTCATTCCTCAGTATTTATTAATCTCCACAGTCAAAACCACAGACTGGTTTCGCATACTAGCTTCATCAGTGTAATAAACCCATAAACCAAACCTCCTGATAAATAGTGCTACCCTTAAAGACACATTACATACATATCAAACATTAATACTTAATCACTTTTAACAATCTAATAATATAAACTCCTATAATACATATTCAACATTAAAAGCAATTTACTTTGGTTCATAAAAACACATATATAGTTGTACTATTCATTATACACTCAACCTATATACTACCCCACACCTCTTATGAGTGTTAACATAAAGAAACTTGAAAATCAAAAAAAACTTGAAAATCAAAAAATGTTCACCAATGGTCATTAAGACCAGGTTTATGAAGGGCCCCCAAATTAATGATACACCGACGCTCCTTACTAGTTAGTATTTTATGTCTTATATTATCATTTGTAACAGATAAATCAGCTTTATCAATACCAAGAAAACAAAATGGGCCCCTTTGTGTATAAGTTTGTGCTTAAATAATGCACTTCTGGCCCTCTGACAATTAATGTCACTAAGATGTAATTCTATCCTCTGTTTGAGGGTACAGAAAGTTTGTCCTACATAAAATGCACCACATTGACACACGGCCATATAAATAACCCATGTGCTGGTGCATGTTCTCAAACTTCTAATGTCATAAACTTTTGCGGTATTAACCGAAGTGAATGACTGCATTTTTGAAATAAGCTTACAGTACTTACAACATCCACAATAAGTACTACTCCCTCTTGATTGATAAGTGTGCCTTGGTACAGGTTGACCTTTCTTAAAAGAAGCAAAATGTTGGCCCAGAGATTTTCCTTTCCTGTATCCAAACTGGCAAGTATTACCTAACCAGTTGGAGAAAAAAGGATCTGTATTTAACACATGCCAATATTTGTTAATAACAGTCCTAACCCTATAAGTATTACTACCATAGGTGGTGATAAATCTTGGGGTATTCGATGAGAGGTTCCCTTGTTATCAGCCTCCATTAATAAATTGGTTCTCGTTTTCTTTTTAGCTTGTTCATATGCCTGACATATTCTAGTTTTTGCATAGCCCCTATTAATAAATCTAGATTGTAAACTTGAAGCTTGCACTTCAAAATCTCTTTCTTCCGAACAAGTTTTCCTGACTCTTTGAAACTGGGCCAACAGGATGTTATGGATGGTGTGGGGAGGGTGACAACTCTCTGCATGTAAAATAGAATTCTTGGAAAAAGGCTTTCGGTACAAACTAGTAATAATAGTACCGTCAATAGCCTTAGTTAACTGTAACATCCAAAAACTCAATCGTAAATGCTCCAGTTTACCTGTAAACTGTAAGCCATATGCATTACTATTGAGATACACCTGAAATTGATACCACTCTGTCTTCGACCTTCCCCACACCACCCAACAATCATCTAAATATCTGCGCCACATTAATAACTGGGTATGGAACTCATGTTCACCATAAATACACTGATCTTCAAAAAAAACCCATAAAGAGATCAGCATAAGTTGCCCCCAGGGCCAGGATAAGAGATACCAAACAATTTTTAGTACTCATGGTGGATTTACAGGTTTCAAATACAGCTTATTTGGGCACTTTGGACATTCAGTCCTTGTATACTACTATATCTCATGAGGGGGGTATTATAGCAGTACAATATTGGATGCAGCAGTCGGGCATTTACATGGATACGGAGATGGAATTTCTGTTGTCACTATTGAGGTTGGTTCTGGAACATAATGCATTCACATTTGAAGGTCATTGGTATTTACAAATGAAAGGGACAGTGATGGGGGCAACTTTTGCCCCTATTTATGCTGATCTCTTTATGGGTTTTTTTGAAGATCAGTATATTTATGGTGAACATGAGTTCCGTACCCAGTTATTAATGTGGCGCAGATATTTAGATGATTGTTGGGTGGTGTGGGGAGGGTCGAACACAGAGTGGCATCAAGTTCAGGTGTATCTCAATAGTAATGCATATGGCTTACAGTTTACAGGTAAACTGGAGCTTTTTACGATTGAGTTTTTGGATGTTACAGTTAACTAAGGCTATTGACGGTACTATTATTACTAGTTTGTACCGAAAGCCTTTTTCCAAGAATTCTATTTTACATGCAGAGAGTTGTCACCCTCCCCACACCATCCATAACATCCTGTTGGCCCAGTTTCAAAGAGTCAGGAAAATTTGTTCAAAAGAAAGAGATTTTGAAGTGCAAGCTTCAAGTTTACAATCTAGATTTATTAATAGGGGCTATGCAAAAACTAGAATATGTCAGGCATATGAACAGGCTAAAAAGAAAACAAGAACCAATTTATTAATGGAGGCTGATAACAAGGGAACTTCTCATCGAATACCCCAAGATTTATCACCACCTATGGTAGTAATACATATAGGGTTAGGACTGTTATTAACAAATATTGGCATGTGTTAAATACAGATCCTTTTTTCTCCAACTGGTTAGGTAATACTTGCCAATTTGAATACAGGAAAGGAAAATCTCTGGGCCAATATATTGCTTCTTTTAAGAAAGGTCAACCTGTACCAAGGCACACTTATCAATCAAGAGGGAGTAGTACTTATTGTGGATGTTGTAAGTACTGTAAGCTTATTTCAAAAATGCAGTCATTCACTTTGGTTAATACCGCAAAAGTTTATGACATTAGAAGTTTGATAACATGCACCAGCACATGGGTTATTTATATGGCCGTGTGTCAATGTGGTGCATTTTATGTAGGACAAACTTCTTGTACCCTCAAACAGAGGATAGCATTACATCTTAGTGACATTAATTGTCAGAGGACCAGAAGTACATTATTTAAACACAAACGTATACACAAAGGGGCCCATTTTGTGTTTCTTGGTATTGATAAAGTTGATTTATCTGTTACAAATGATAATATAAGACTTAAAATACTAACTAGTAAGGAGCGTCATTGGAATATTAATTTGGGGGGCCTTTATAAACCTGATTTTAATGA
Organism: Protopterus annectens; assembly: GCF_019279795.1. Classification (NCBI taxonomy): domain Eukaryota; kingdom Metazoa; phylum Chordata; order Ceratodontiformes; family Protopteridae; genus Protopterus; species Protopterus annectens. The sequence continues at coordinate 1,082,892,335 of NC_056739.1, read as the reverse complement.
CCACTGGTGAACATTTTTTGATTTTCAAGTTTCTTTATGTAACACTAATAAGAGGTGTGGGGTAGTATATAGGTTGAGTGTATAATGAATAGTACAACTATATATGTGTTTTTATGAACTAAAGTAAATTGCTTTTAATGTTGAATATGTATTATAAGTGTTTATATTATTATATTGTAAAAAGTGATTAAGTATTAATGTTTGATATGTATGTACAGTGTCTTTAAGGGTAGCACTATTTATCTGCAGGTTTGCTTTATGGGTTTATTACACTGATAATGCTAGTATGCGAAACCAGTCTGTGGTTTTGACTGTGGAGATTAATAAATACTGAGGAATGAGTATATAGTGACTTCTGAGATTTATTTGCTACTATGTTTTGTATTTTTCAGTGCTGGAGTTTGTTTTGGGATTTTTGTTTTATATATATATATATATATATATATATATATATATGAAAAACAAAAACCGGAACAACACACCAGACCTGGTCCCAAAGCAACACAAAGCTGTGTAAAAATCTTGAATGAAGAGGCAGTAAATCTGCAAACCAGCTATAAACGATGTAGGCACTTAACCTGGTCCCAAAGCAACACAAAGCTGGATGAAAATCTTGAATGAAGAAGCAGTGAATCTGCAAACCAGCTATAAACGATGTAGGCACTTATACCATAAAAAAAGTGGAGTTCCAGCTTAGAAATACAAAGTCCTTCCTTAAATAAACGATGGTAGAAACGATGAATTCACCACAAAAAGCTTTAATGAACAGATGCAAAACACCAAGCGCTTTCGCCTGGACACTTCCAGGCTTTTTCAAGGTTAAAAAACTATTATGGCCAGTCAGTATTTATACATTTGATAATCGGCCAATTAAGCTGTTAAATTGTTAATTAATTAAAAAGGAACAATCACCTCTTAAAGTGCAATAGTACTAAGTTATTACTAGTGTTTTACTTCATTTTAGCAAAGTGTGCTGACAAAATTATACATGTAAAGATGTAAAGTGCATAACTGTATAAAATCTCAGTCACGGCTAGATGCACATATAAAATCATGATTGATCTCTCTTGAATTCATTATAAATCAACTAATGTGTTGTGTTAATATATCCATAAATATATAAACATTTATATAATTATTTATATAATATCTAATATTAAAAACGCATCAAATAGAAAAATGTTTGAAAATAGTAAAAACAAAAAAATAATAAATATTATCTAAACATACTGCACAAAGTTTTTTTACTCTAAGATTTAACATGCTAAATTAAAAAAAGCAAAAAAAAGGCAAAAAATAATAATAAAAAATGAAAGTAATAGTTTGTAATAATTAAATATAATAATAAAATATAATAATAATTTTTTCACATCTAATTTGTGCAAATATATGAAAAAATTTTTTTATGTTAAACAAGTAAAAAATATATATTGTATCATAAAAATGAATGTAACTATGCTCACATTATCATAAAAAATTTTGTACATATGCATTTCATTAAAAAATGACAGTGAATTCATAATTTGTTTCTTCTCATTTTCAATATGCTGTTTATACTAATGGTCTCATTCATACCTGGCTTCCTTGAAGCATCTAATTTAATTTGCCAGGTTAACTCTCTGGTCTCTAAGTAAGTTTCCCAGTCACCTCCCCTGGGGTCACTGGTAACTTGTTCTAAGACAAAGAATTTTAAACTCATATTGTTACAAATGAGAGAATGTTTAAAGAAAGCGTTTGTATTCTTCCTTTTTTCAATTTCGTATATGTGCTCATATATTCGTTTTCTAAGTGATCTAATGGTTTTTCCAATATAAAAACCATGACAGGAAGTACATATACCTAAATAAATTATACCCGTTGTATTACAATTATAATGCCCCAGTGCTCTCATGGTACAGTTCCTGGCCGGAATGAAAATTTTTTCAGCGTTTAATAAGTACTTGCATTGTCTGCAAGCACCACATTTAAAGGTCCCTTTCTTCCTGTAGGGGGCCACAGTTCCAAGAACATTCTTAGTACTAAAGTGTTGTTCAAGCATACCTTTTAAGTTAATATCCCGTTTTCTAATAAAAGTTAGTGTACTGGGTATATAATCTTTAATGTCCTCCTGTATTGTGAGCGTAGGCCAAAATGCCTGTAAAGTCTTTTCAATAAATGTTGCATCCTGAGTGTAAGTATAACTGAAACTTTTGTGTGTGTCATACTTAGTTATACTGTTGTTGTTAAAGGACAACGGACCTTTACTGAGTAAAGGTGGAAACTTGGAGTCTCTTTTTTCTGTGACTTCTTCTCTAATGGTGTTAATTAGGTGTATAGGATATCCCCTTTCTGTAAACATAGTGGTTAAAGTAGCTACTTCCATCAAAAAGGTTTCCACGGTACTACAAATTCTTGATGCACGAATCAACTGGCTCCTTATAATTCCCTTTTTAGTATAAATGGGATGAGAGCTCTCAAAGTGTAAAAATGTGTTGGAATATAAGGGTTTCCTATAAACAGTAGACTCAAAATGTTCTCCTTTACTGTCTTTTGTGAGCAAGATGTCTAAATAATGAAGTGAAACTGTGCTAAGTTCGTATGTAAATGAAAGAAAATCAGTAGTAGTGTTGATGTATTTAAAGAATTCCTTAAAATGTTCTTCAGATCCATCCCATAGTAAACAAATGTCGTCAAGGTAACGCTTGTAAAAAAGAATATGTTGTTTCCATTTAGAAGAATGGATGTAAGTTGCCTCCCATTTGTGTAAAACAATATTGGCATAGGATGAAGCACAAGGGGAGCCCATGGCTACCCCCCTTTTTTGCCTGAAATATTCTCCATTGTAAAATATATAATTATTATTGAGAATAATTCCCATAAATTCTGTCAGCAGATTAATCTGGTTGTTACTTAGCCCACTTAAATTTATTAATACTTCAGAAAACCAATCTAATCCTATGTCATGAGGTATGCTTGGAAAAAGTTCTATTACATCTATAGTAATCATCAAGACGTCCTTGTTACAAACATTAGGTGGGATGCTGGCCAGGAATTCCCAGGAGTCCTTACATACATAGGGAAGCTTAGACATTAAAGGCTTGACTTTGTATTCCACAAATTTACCTAAGGGTTCAGTGATGCCATTAGCTCCTGCCACAATTGGCCTGAATTTCAATGGAACAGTTCCTTTATGGACCTTAGGTATCCCAAATAATATCGGAGTTTTAGGGTGTGGAACATTCAAGTAATTAAACAGTTCTTCATTAAATACCCCCTGGAGTAAATGATCTTTCAAAATATATTTAATGTTAGCTTGAGCGACATTGAGTTCATTAATAGAAGCTTGTTCATAAGTATTGTAATCCTGCAAAATATCATGCATAGCCATGTCATAGTCCAAAATGGTCATAAGGACCATCCCACCCCCTTTGTCCGGTTTCATGACCCTGATCTTCTGTTGTTTTAACTGATTCATAACTTCTATTAAATTCGTGTTGAAGTTGGGTGAAATATCCTGCCTGTTTGATAAATTAAACCTCAATGTATTTTCAATTAGTTCTTCAAAAATTTTTAAACTCGGATGTAGGGGTGGGTTAAAAAGACTAGACCTGGTAATGTTGTCATTCGTAGTTTGCTGTCCCTTAAAGAATAATGAAAGGTTAAGATTTCTAATAAACAATTTAAGTTCTATCAACAATTTGGGGATGTAAGCTGGTCTAGCTGGTACATAATTCAATCCTTTAGTAAATAATTCAAAATATACCGGAGTTATTTCCAAGTCAGTGTAGTTGTAAATACTGAAGTTATTTGATGAAACAACAGTGCAATTAGTGTTATGAGTAGAATTTAAAAAGATTTCATTGTCCATAATGACATCTAATTGCGCATCCTCCCCCATGCTTGCTGGTATGGGGCATTCATATTCCTCCCCATTGGTCTCCCCTGGGGAAAGTGAAAACCCTGTGGGGTATTGTTGTTCTCTCTTTGTGCTATTCTTTCACTTCTCCTTAAAGGTTCTGAATTTTGCAAACTTCTGACATTCTGACCTTCATTTCTACTTTCATGTTCAACATCACTAGTTCGTATAACTTGATTCTGTTTAAACCCCAGTGGGTAAGCTCTCCCTTCTCTGTATTCTAGGAGGTCTCTATCTAACTTTTTAATTTTTCTATCAATGACCTTCTGACAATGTTGGTCCACCTCAAGAAATACTTCATCGTATTTCTTTTTATGTCTAAGAAAGTTTTTATGCTGCACAATGCTATCATTAAGAGTAGTAAGTTCATCTAAGAAAACATTGCATTTATGCTGATAATCCTTAACCATCATATCCAACATTTCTAAACCAGTCTGATTAAATAATTCAATTAATTGCGTATGCAAAGTCGAACCAACAGTAGCATTGTTAGGGAATTTAAAGCATCTAAGGCCTTTCGGCACTCTTTTAACATCAATACATTCCTTTAAGTAACTAATTTCAAGTTGACAATTTTTATATGCATATAATTTGTTGCTAAAAGAATCAAAATCAACGTCTAGTTGCTGAACGTTGTGCTGGAAAGTACCTTTTTTAAACTCCGGTCGGAGTTCAGTCCATTTTTTGAAATTAAATAAATTGTCCGGTGCTTCACCATTCGGTGCCCTGTTGTTGTAGTTTTCTCCTTTTTCATAAGCTGTGCCTGTTCTTAAAGAACCGCTTGTGCTAGCGTTGCCATTCGGCTCCTGCGCTCTACGCGGTCTCTGTTGCAACAGTGATGATTGTTGCTGATTACCCGGAGGAAATAAGGAATCCGAAACTTCAGGGTTCAACTGCCCTGATAGTGTCTTGTTGATGTTAGTTAATAAAACAAGTACCTGATTGAACTCCGAACGAGTGACCGGAGTGTCATCATTATCTTCCCTTAAAATAAGGGGTGTGTTGAGTAGATCCGTAACTGGTGGTTCTTCCGCCATAGCGAACAAGTAACTAACGAAGCGGATTGGAACAAGAAAAACAAAAACCGGAACAACACACCAGACCTGGTCCCAAAGCAACACAAAGCTGTGTAAAAATCTTGAATGAAGAGGCAGTAAATCTGCAAACCAGCTATAAACGATGTAGGCACTTAACCTGGTCCCAAAGCAACACAAAGCTGGATGAAAATCTTGAATGAAGAAGCAGTGAATCTGCAAACCAGCTATAAACGATGTAGGCACTTATACCATAAAGAAAGTGGAGTTCCAGCTTAGAAATACAAAGTCCTTCCTTAAATAAACGATGGTAGAAACGATGAATTCACCACAAAAAGCTTTAATGAACAGATGCAAAACACCAAGCGCTTTCGCCTGGACACTTCCAGGCTTTTTCAAGGTTAAAAAACTATTATGGCCAGTCAGTATTTATACATTTGATAATCGGCCAATTAAGCTGTTAAATTGTTAATTAATTGAAAAGGAACAATCACATCTTAAAGTGCAATAGTACTAAGTTATTACTAGTATTTTACTTCATTTTAGCAAAGTGTGCTGACAAAATTATACATGTAAAGATGTAAAGTGCATAACTGTATAAAATCTCAGTCACGGCTAGATGCACATATAAAATCATGATTGATCTCTCTTGAATTCATTATAAATCAACTAATGTGTTGTGTTAATATATCCATAAATATATAAACATTTATATAATTATTTATATAATATCTAGTATTAAAAACGCATCAATAGAAAAATGTTTGAAAATAGTAAAAACAAAAAAATAATAAATATTATCTAAACATACTGCACAAAGTTTTTTTACTCTAAGATTTAACATGCTAAATTAAAAAAGCAAAAAAAGGCAAAAAAATAATGATAAAAAATGGATGTAATAGTTTATAATAATTAAATATAATAATAAAATATATAATATAATATAATAATAAAATATAATAATAAATAAATTTTTCAGTGCTGGAGTTTGTTTTGGGATTTTTGTTTTATATATATATATATATATATATATATATATATATATATATATATATATATATATATATACCTGACAACACCAAAAGCTGACAACGCCGACGATGAGAACACCGACACCAAAAGATCGAAAACTGAGATGACCGACGGATGAAAACCCCGATGCTGAGAACACCGACATGTGAAAAGGCTGTGTAAGTATGCGGCAGTGACGGATGTTAGGGTTAGGGTGCGAGTAAGGTAAGTGTGCGATATTGACGGACTCTAGGGATAGGGGTGGGTTAAGTGAGTTAGTGTTAGGGTGCGGGTTAGGTGAGTGTGTGACAGTCTTTAGGGTTAGGGGTGGGTTAAGTGAGTTAGGGTTAGGGCGCGGGTTAGGTGAGTGTGCGATAGTGACAGTCTTTAGGGTTAGGGGCGGGTTAAGTGAGTTAGGGTTAGGGTGCGGGTTAGGTGAGTGTGCGATAGTGACAGTGTTTAGGGTTAGGGGCGGGTTAGGTGAGTGTGCGATAGTGACGGATCTTAGGGTTAGGGTTTGGATTAAGGTTATAGATAGTTGTGTATGTAAGGTTTAGTGTGGGTTTGTAAGGATTTTGGTGTGCTTGTGCTTGTGTTGTGTGTGTGCTTTTTGGACAGGGGATTTGTTTTGTTTGTTGATTGTCAACATTGTGGTGTGTCGGGCATGTGAGGTTTCGTGAGTATGAACTTTCGGTTATGTGATGTCGGTGATTTCGTTGTCGGTGTTGTCAGGTAGACATTATATATATATATATATATATATATATATATATATATATATATATATATATATATATATATATATATATATATGTATATATATATATATATATATATATATATATATATATACACATACACACACACACACACACACACACACACACACACACACACACACACACACACACACACACACACACACACACACACACACACGTATCATTACAGCAAGAACAATGACCACATTTATTATAATTAATAAACTATTTACAGTCTATAAAAAGATAAACAACAGTAAAATAAAATTACAAAAAAACTCTTCATGCACTTTCTATATTTAACTTCCCTGCCCAGTACCCTTATGTAGTATATACATAATACATTAATGTACAACAGTAATTATCAGAACAATAAAACCACACTTGTTGCTGAGCTGTATCGCTCCAACCATAAATGTGGTTCTACAAAAACTGCAACTGTAATTAAAAACTTAAAAATCTCCTCACTCACCACTCCCTATCCAATACCTTATGCCATCCATCAGCAATTTATTTTATTTCATTTTATTTAGCATTTGATTATCAGGATAGCCCATCTGGGATGACAAGCGTACTGCTTTTTAGTGGAGCCGCGGGAAGAAAAGTTCCATCAGTATTTTCATTTACAAATACAAGAACAGCTTTCGACATAACAGACATAAAGAATTACCCATACATTCAAGGAGAAAAGTAAAAAAACCCAGGTTATTACATAACAGCTAAATGTAAATAAGAAGCAGCATATGTGACGGTTTGTTCATTACCCTTTTTAAAGGTGAAGAGTACGAGTTTTGTTTTATTTGGGTTAAGAAGGAGGTGGGAGTTGAATAGCCATGTTTCAATCGAAGTGAAGGAGTCTTGTGCAATTTTTTTGCAGTGATTGGATGGTAGGGGCCGAGCTGATGACAGCAGAGTCATCAGCATGTGGAATTATTGTTGATTGTTGGATGCTTTGTATAAGGAGTTGGTGCAGATATTAAAGAGTAATGGGCAAAGAATGGACCCCTGTAGTACTCCTATAGTTATGGGAAGAAAGGGGGAATAAGTTTGTTGCCACTTTACTGTCTGTTGTCTGTCACAGAGGTAGTAGAGAGAGGATAAATGGAGTGAGATCAGTTAGTAGTTGATGTGAAACAGTGCTGAATGCTTTGGGCAAGTCTAAGAAGATGGAGAATACAAGGTGGCCTTTATTTTGTTCTGAGTTTATGTTGTTTGTGAAGCTAAGGATGGTTGTAGTTGTGTTATGATTGAGTCTGAAACCATGCCAGGTGTTTCTGAAAATGTTGTTAGTAGTTAGGTAATTCAAAAGTTCAGTGTGTCTGCATCTTTCTAGGATCTTGGCTAATGGGGAGAGAATGGCAATGGACCTATAATTAGAGACATCTGTGGAAGTACCACCTTCATGTAAGGGACTAATATAGGAAGTTTTCCAAGGGTTAGGAATTTTACTTTTTTATGGCATGATTAATGAGTATAGTTATAGGATATACTGGTAAAGGTGTTATGCTAGTAAGTTGTCAACAGCAACGGTTGTAGGCTTTAATTTTTGTAAATATTTTTTTATAGTTGATGTGGGGATAGGTTGGAAGAAAAACATTTAGTGGGTTGCAGGGTTGGATGGCAGAGGCAGGCTTGTAGAGTTATTTTTAGTAGTTTTAGGACAGTATTGATGAAATGAGAGTTAAATCGGTCAGCTATGGGTGAGTGGTATTTTGTGGGGTTGGTAAAGAGATTGTTCTGGTTTGAGCAGGTTATTAATAGATTTCCAGAAAAATCTAGAATTATTATGTTGGCAGTTCTGAAGGTTAAAGTACTACTTTTGATTATCGTTTTTTTACTTGGCACTCAATATGTTTTCTTAGCTGTCTGAAATTTTCTAAAGCAAATAAGTTTTGTTAGCTGTCTGAAATTTTCTAAAGCAGAATGGGATTTTGTTTGAAGAGAGGTCTTCCATGTTCTGTCTCTCTGTAGCATAAATTGTTTTTGTCTTTCTTGAGCCAGGGTGAGGTTTGGATTTTATTCTTTTTGTCCAGAGACAGTCTTGCTGATTTAAATATTTAGGAATGTAGGGTTAAAATATGAGGCTGCTTTGTTTACAGGTAGTGATTTTAGAGGTGTCCAACTACATTTTGGTAGTGTCTCAATGAATATGTCTTTACTGAAAGAAGTTAAGATGCAGAATTTGTTATAAGTAATTTTTGTAGCTTTTATAGTGTCTAAGGGCAAAAGTGGACAGGTGATCACTTATGATGTGAAATAGCAACATTTGCACCTCTGGCTGCCTATGTTTGTTAAATGATTATCTGCTACTACATTTATCAGTTCTGGTAGGAGTGGCTATGACTTATGAGAGGCCATAGAGGATGACAGGGTAGACATTTTGTTTTGAGTTGCAAGTTATCCAGTCAAAGTTAAGGTCTTCTAGTATAAAAGTTTCATAAGGAATGTTGTTGTTAAACCAATTTAGTTTTCTTCCACAACTATAGTGTTACTGCCTGGAGGAATGTAGAGGGCAGTAATACATAAAGTTGTGTGACTGTTTAATATGAGTAGTGATAATAGAAGTTCTGCCTTATGGAACAGTGGTTCCTAATGGGGATATGGTCTTATATCTAATGTATTCCCAGCTATAATGGCAACTCCTACCACTCTTCATAGTATTCTGTCTAGCCTAAGGATATTATAGCTAGGTAGCAGTATTTGTTCATTATTTCTCTTTTTAGTCAGGTTTTAGTGATGATAAACAGGTCAGAGGAGTAATATTTAACATGAATGAATGATTCATGTTCCTTAGTTTGTGTCCACATTTTTCCTAAGTACAGAAAATGTCCTCATTGATGGATGACTTTGACCTTCCTAATGCAAACCTGCCAATTAGCAGCCTCTGCCAACCCCATACTCACATATACATACCTGCAGCCTTTCTAGAACAGATACCTCCCCTCTCTCTCTTTTGGCAGCTAACTGTTTAGTGATGAAACTGATTTTTTCTTATTGTTTCTGTTGTATTGAACAAATGGCCACAGCCTCACCATTTCTTAACATTCTAAGCTCAGATTTTCAGTACAGCATCCATAGTTCTTCCCCTTGTGAATTACACATCAGTTTTGTTGGAAAATGGCTTTTCCTGGAACAACTAAAAAAATCACCTTTTAAGGTGCAACTGAACAAAGACACCTCAGATTTCATGTCCTTTAGTCTTGTGTGACTACTGTGAATACTTAATCTGAAAATATTGCTAACTGTAGAAGATATGAGTCTGCTCTTAATACAGACATTTCCTCACGCCTTAACAAAGTTTAACATTTTTGACAGCAAATTTATAAAATGCCATGTATGAGATCTCATATCATGTACAACTGCATTAAACATGCAATTTTTTATCCGAAAACAAAATTTCAGATAGGAGATGTTACCTTATACAATGACTGTAAAATCAGGTTTTAACATGGAATCACACAATAACATACAAGAATTCATGACCCAGACGTATACAATGAGTTCATAGGACAATACTAAGCTATTGGGCAGGAGGCCCTTATAAGCCTAGCCAACAATTTTGCCCATATTCCCACAAAGTCAGCACCTGTTTCCCCTGTCCAGCAGGGGCACAGGTGGGATCCCAGGGGTGTATTTTCTGTTTCCCATCCAGTTGTCCAGGTTCCCGTTAAAGACAGCTAGGGAGGTACTCTGCTTGACATGGACAGGGAGTTTATTCCACATACAGGGGAGTCTTTAGGACACAAATCTATCCACCCAACAACTTATATTAATGTTACAGACTAGGTTGAGGCCTTGTGTGTGGGGTGCACAAGTGGAGTTTGACTTACAGATATGGAGCAACTCCATCAAGGCTGGGTCTGAGATGGGATTGTATGCCAGACAGAGCTCACCTCTGAGCAGTCTGTATGAGACTGAGTAGAGGGACAGGGCTTTTAGCCTATTTGTATAGGACAGGTGTTTGAGACCCTGGATGTTCCTGGTCAGAAACCTCTGTGGTCTCTCCAGCTGCTGCATGTGCTTGGCAAGGTACATGCTGAAGGGAGCAATGTACTCAATAATGTGTCTGATAAGGGAGGAGTACAGGGATATTGTGACCTCCTTGTTCTTGGATGAAATACCATTACTTATGAGGTGGGTCATAGCGAAAGTCTTCTGTACAACGGAGGCAACGTGGTGGTCAAAAGTCAGGTTACTATCAAACTGGGTGCCCATGTCCCTCACGACTGACTGTGTGCTTAGTACGTTATTAATGTGATAATTAGTGGGGATGCCATTTTCCCCAAAGGGGATAATGATGCATTTCTTGGCATTCAGTTTGAGGCCATGCTTCTGGCACCAGTCATTAGTCTGGGTAAGGCCCTCTTGGAGGATGTTCACATCACTAGGGGAATTTAAGACAATGCTCAGCTTGTAGTCAACTGCAAACTTGGTCAGCTACAGACCACTGGTTTTAGCTTGCACCTCAGAAAAGTATAGCCTAAACAGTAGAGGCCCCAAGACTGATCCTTGGGGTACTTCACTCATTACTGGTCTACTACTAGAGGTGGCCTCCCCTATTTTGACTGAGTGGGTTCCATCAGTCAGTCATTTAACTACCCATCTGATAACATACGGGTTAATGCCTAGCTGGAAGAGTTTATCTATTATGCCCGAGTGGAGACTATTGTTGAAGGCTTTGGCTAGGTCACGTTATGTTTATAAGGTCCATGATAATGCGTTCTATGGCATTAAAGATCAGGTTAGTTAGGCTGATGGGCCTATAATTGCCAGGGTCGGTGGATATTCCATCTTTGTGTGGAGGGATGACAGTGGCCTTCCTCCATTCAGCTGGGATGAAGCCGGTGCTCAGGCTTTGGTTGAATAGGGTGCCTATTGGTGCTGAGAGCTCTTGCCTGAGTTCATGTAGGATGCAGACAGGGATGTTGTCGGTTCCCATGGAGGCTGTATTTTTTTGCCTTTGAGATGGACTAAAGACCTGCTCCCTGGTGATGAGGGGAGGGGGGCAGGTGCTGGGGATGTCCTGGTTTACTGATGGGGGTACAAGGGGGTTGAATTTTTCACTGAATCTGTCTGCCAGCAGGTTGGCTATATCTACAGCGTTTGTGTATATGGTGTTCTTGACCACCTGTTTAGAGCAGATTTAAGTGTTACCTTTGAGACTGCAGATGTATGTGAAGAATCCTTGTGATGGTCCTTAGTGGATGTGGCCAATTTGTACTCAAAGTTAGCCTTACAGAATTTCATCAGTGACCCTATTTGCTTGTTCAGACAAAGCAGAAATTGCTTCCAGCTTGGCATCTGCTCCTTCTTGGTCCTGGACAGCAAGTTTTTCCTTTTATTATATAGTTTGTTTATTGCTGCTGTCCACCAGACAGGTTGACTCTTCCTTGAGGAAGATGATTTGGTCCTGTCAGGCATTGCTGACTTCATGCAGCTATGTAGGTACTCATATAGTTTTTTGGTGTAGGCTTTGACATTAGTGCTAGTTCCAACTGAAGGGATGGTGGCTGTGAAGCTGCTTATACCTGCTCTCAGGAGGTTGTAGTAAGCTTTGGAAAAGTTTTTTTGCTTGACCCTGGCAAGGAGGGTTCAGGGAAGATGGTGACTTCAAAAGTGATCACTTTATGGCCGGATCTTTCTAAGGAGGATGACTCTGTAGGGGTGCTACACTGGTTACTCATGTAGGTTAGTACCAGGTCCAGGATATTTTCACCTCGCGTGGGGGTGTCAACCAGCTGATCCAATGCATTGACACTGAAGAAGTTGAGGAATCTCTAGGCATTTGTGTTTGTGCTAAAACAGGCCTTCCACTCCATGGTTGGGTAGTTAAAGTCACCCAGGATCAGGATAAAGATTTGAATCTTGATGGATTCAAGTAAGTCCAGATAGGTGGAGTGGTTGTCTTGAGTCATGGATGGTGGTCTGTAGCTAGCTATTATTTGAATAGGTGTTTTGTCAACAGTTAACTGCACCTGGAGTGTCTCCTGTGCATCATACTGTTGGACCAGCCTGGGGGTGTGTATGTCTTTGATAAATATTGAAACTCTATCTCCTTTGGATTTGTAGCCCACCATTTGGGGTCTGAAAGTATGGGAGGACAAATAATCTGATAAGGCTGGGGTGCTCTCTGCAGCTTTGAACCAGGTTTCAGTGACTGCACAAATGTCAGCATCTTCCAGGGTGAGGAATGCTTGCAATGAGTGCAGTTTCATGTTAAGACTCCTAGCATTTAGCAGCATTACCTTTAAATTTCATTTAGAAGAATTTTTCATATTGGTAATTTTGTCCTCATGACTTTGCCTTAAAAGGCACTATGAGGGAGGCAAGAGTCTTTACCAAAAGCCTGAAGCCTAGGGGAGACAGATGAAGGCTATCTCTGGCAAAGCATCGTGGTCTGTAAGCCATGTCCTCCCAGGCTGTCAGGTACTAGATCGCCTTGGAATGAGACCAGAAACTAAGCCAATTGTTAAAATCAATCATTTTCTGTTTGTATTGAGGAATCATTCTGGATGACTGTAGCATGCTGCTTAAGGCTAAGGACATACCTGCCTTGGACACATATTCAGCAAGCTCAATCATGTCTCTCTTCATATAGTCTGGAGAGATATGTCTCAAGTCATTCACACCAACATGGACTATGACAAAGTCATAACAGTACCTGTTGTTGAAAGACCTGAAATTGTGCATGATATGGTGAATTCTAACACCTGGCAAGCAATTTACCATGACTTTCTCTTTGTCTAGCCTGGTGAGGGGCACATCTGTGTGTCTCACAATAGAGTCTCCTATGACTAATATGTTCGGTTTGTGGCTCAGCCTTAGAGGCTGTGAGACATAGGCATGTGTACTATGTATGGTGTTTGGTGCTGTGGGTTGTAATGTTCATGTGTGTTTTTGCCTCAGAGGTCTCTTTATTTTAGGTATGTTTTTGTTGAGAACATCCATATATGTGGGAGTGTGTAGTACAGGCATGGGTGGAGTTAGAGGTGTAGTGTCTGTAGTGTATGAGCAGACAAACTTCTCAGTGCCAAACATACTGGCTTGTGATTGAGACAGCAAGGATTCTAGGTTCTTAATGTAATTGCATCTCTCACATACTGTGTCCCTAGGTGGTAGTAGTAGAGGGTTGTCTGTGTACATCAGGCAGTTGCTACACTGTCTCAGAATGCTGATATAAACCACACTAGCAGGAGAAACCATAGGAAATTGTTTGTACATGGTTGTCAGAATCTGTGGAAGAGAGGTCAGGGATAGTAGAGTGGGTACTATAGGTGTGAGTATGGCTGGATAAAATCAATACAGTAGCTGCAATGGAGAGCCTCACTTACACAGGAGTGCTGTTAAGGGAAAAAATGCAGCTGAGATACCTCACAAAGGGTTAAAACAGCACAGCAGTAGTGTGCAACAAGCAAACAAATGCAAACCTGTTAAAACACGGGGTTTAAGTATCACAAAACTGAAAGGAAAATAGAAACACTGAAAGTTTTATTCCCAGACTGTATTTACTCACTAATGTCTTTTGCTTACTCTACTGAATACTTACTTGTAACTTTACTAAAAATTAACATCATATACTTGGTTTGCAAAATACCATTTATAGGACCTCATGGGCTTCATGATATAGAGCTCTAACATCTGTAAATATTGTCCCAAAACAATCCCAGTTGCCAAGAGGTGTAGCTAGCTCATCTGTCACCATAGGCAGTCCCCTGACAGAAGTCCCCTCAACCCAAATGGACTTTTATATCAAGAAAAAATTTTCTGTAAACATTCAAAAGTCAACAAGTTCAACTTTTCAGTCCTTAGCTTCATATTAATAATCTTGAACGGTCCATATAGCTGCGTGATTTAGTTCTCCAGCCTTTCACGTCTGGAATTACATTTCACAGGACTATTCACTCTGGATGGCAAGTCTGCTTTTCGAGATGTTTTCTAATGTACTAAAAAATTTTTTGTGACACAAATTAAGGAGCTTCTTTCTCTGCGGCTCTTCTCTAGCATCATTCTCATAGTCTGTTTTCTTGCAGCAGGACTGGTTGTGAAATGTCAGGCTGCTCTTCTTCCTTGGATTTTGATGCATTTCTCTAATACAAATGTGTATGATTTGTCATATGCAGTGTTCAATCTTTTCCACGGACAACCCAGATCTTGGTTTGGCTGCTTGATCACCTGTTTCAATGTTAGGCTACAAACATTCACATTATATCTGTATTCTTACTTTGTCACCTACTTTCAAATATTTTAATTTTTTGTAGTTTCTATTGTGACAGTGTTTTGGACTCTGGATTTTGTACACAATTACTTTTACTTTCTCTTGTTTTCAGACATCAGCAATGTAGCTAAATAGGCATTTGCTTTTTAACGTTTTGCCCATTAACAGCTGAGTTAGAAAAAGACTGATTCCCTGCAGCAAAGTATTCCTTTATTCCAAAATTGTGAGAGGATAAGCCTAATAGCTTAGGCTTCAGCCTTTTTTCGTGTGATTGCTATTGTTCTCTCTACTTTTCCATCTGACTTCAGAAAGTATGAATCAGATGTCATATGTTTGACTTCCCACTCATGCAAAAATTTTCTGACTTCCTGATTTCTGCATTCTAGACCACTGTCAGATGCAACATCAGGAATCCTCTGTCTTGAGAATATAAACCTTAAGACACTAATATCTGCACTTGTTACATTTACGAGTTTAATTCCAGGCACATGTAAGAATACTCAACAAACATAAAAAATGAAAGAAATGAGTCCCCTCTTTAAATCCATGGACAAGCTGACACTAGGTTTGTTTGCATCTCTTTCTCTGGTTTGTTGTCATGATATGCCTTGCAGATAGCACACCTATGAAATACTTATTCTATCTGAGTCTACATACTTGGCCAATAATTTGAAACTCTTGCTCTTTCTCTACTCCTAGTCATGATTTATGTATTCTTTAAGTACTGTCATCTCAAATGACTGGAAACTATTATTTGTCCCGGCCCCACTATAAATAAACCACACAAATAAAGCCATTTGACAACCTTTATTGAATATTATCACATAATAAACTTTAGACACACAAAACAACATCAATTATCTTCATCAAAAACGATCCCTAGAGAAGTGTAACTGCTCACTCAGGATGATTATACCGCAGGGCAGCATACCTGCTCACCCTGATACCTCCTCCACTGGGGCAGCGTGCCTGCTCACCCACCACAATTACTAGGCAGCGTACCTGCTCACCTCCTGACCAAACAACCAATGAATAAGCACCTTCTTTAGAGGGGGAACAGAAGAGGACAATCCTGTCCCTCTTCTCCACCACCAGCCTGTTCCCCAGGCTGTTTCCCCTCCTAAATCCTAGCCTCAACCATACCCTCCAAAAACAGCTTCAAATGCAGATTAAACAGATCCAAACCCAGCTCATTAAGATGAACCCCATCTGTTCGATACCAACCCTCCTCTCCATCCCCAAAATCTCTGTGTTCAATGGTATGCATCCCCAGAATTTTTAACTGCCTAGCCAATCTGTGATTAATGAAACTCCTGGCCTTTTCAATCGCCCTATAACTATATGCATTCCTCCAACACAAACGAGGAATCAACACTGACCAAACAATTTCCATACCTGGATACAACCCCTGTAACCCCAACAAGTCCTGTATGATACTATCCACTAAATGCTTCTTAGAAAGAATGCCCAAATCATTGCCCCCCCCCCCCAAATGAATTACTAATATGCCAGGACACCCTGCCTTCAATTTAACCTTCTCAAATTCAGGCAACAACCTATCTCACTGAATACCCCTAACCCCATGCCAGGACACTGCCCACCCTAAATGTGACAAACCCAGATTTTTTCCATCTTCCATGATTAAAGCACACTTCTCCACCCAGTGGATATACAAATACCCCAAAATGATGATATGCTTTCCTGAAATAAAAGAAAAGAAGTTTATTGATCAAGACAATGACTATCTAATACATGATAAAATTGCATTTGAAGACCACCTCCCCAGTCTCTTAATAACTTCAATTGAACTACCCTATCTAGCTAAATCTGAGGCCCTGTCGATTCTAAAAGAGTGGCCTGCAAACCTATCTGCCGGAAATCCCATGCATTCCAGAACTCTCCTAACCAAACCTATAAAAGTCTACTACTCGAAACCACGTTCCCATCCACCGAACAGAAAACTAACTCATCAGCGTTCCCCCTCTGCCTCCTCTGGAATTCTTTAGCCCATGTTACTGGGCAAAGGCTAGAATTCCTGTCAGGCTTGATCACCACCATGGCTCCCCTACCCATTTGATCTGTCTTACTCCTCCTTAATGCAATAGCAACCTCTCCCTCAGCTACTATAACATTCTTCCATCATAACAAACCTAACAACTCTAAAACACGGAAGGCGCCAAAATATAACCATGTACATAGCGTGCCCTACATGAAGTAATCCAAAGACTCACCCTGTAATAACCGTAACACTTTCAACAAAACTTTCAATACTTCCCTCATAAGCGGCCAGCGAGTGTCCCTACATCCCACCACCACTCTCCCCCAGCCCCTCAACACCCACCCTAATGCCCAGGACTTTGGGAAATCTTGCAACCCCACTACCTTAGCAAAAATGCTAATAGCAGCCAAATCCACCTTGACCGTCTGCAAAGCCTTGCCTATCCCCCAAGCATGAACAACATATCGCAATAATAATTCCTCCGACCACACCCCCTTCTCTTCCGGCAACTGCAAAACAAACTGATTAAAACCAGAAAGAGCCCTACTTTAACCCTTTCTCGTTGAAGGAGCCCAAGAATGCCGCACCAACCTCCTGGCTATCTTGTCCCAAGATTCCACACCTCCTCCGACAGGGTTTCTGATGCATCCTCCACCCACGGGGCCAACCCACAAAATCTGTGAAACTGAAATCGGGACAAGCTATCAGCAATATCATTCCTCACACCAGGCACATACACTCCTGTAAAAGAAAACTTTATTAACAAGCTCTGCAACTCACGCCAAAATGTATCTACTTTCCCTAATCCTTACAACTTAAGCCTACTACTAGTCCCTCCCTCCCCTTACCTCACTTCCTTTAACTTCTCCCATTCCCTTTAACTCTTTCATCCCCACATCACACTAACTAACCTACATGCAAAGTCGCCCATTAATAACTAATACACCCCCCTTTTACTCCTTTGCTAGTCAGACTGGGACAACTTAGTTTGTCCCTCACTACATTTCTCAGCTCTAAACAAAGTAAGCCCTTGGTACAGCTTATTTCTTCCTTAAAAGAATAGTAAGACTGGATTTCCTTCCTTACTAGTGAGGTTTGCTCTGGCCAGTTTCATTACATTATATTTCAATAAATTAATTTCTGTGTCAGTATATCCATAGAATTAGTTTACCTTTTTCTTCCACTGACAACTACAGTATCTCTGAAAAAATTGTGAGGTCTTCTTATAACAATTCTTCATTCTTTTCTACAAAATGTCCTCTACTCAACATATCTGCATTTCTTTGCTTATGCAAATTCAATTTCAGATCATACTTCTATAGATCATGTAAATGTTTTGCAGTTCTAGAGTTGTTTTGTACAAAATACTCTGAATATACTTTGCAAGTGTTTGTGCACTGTTTGCATTTTAATTTATTTACCATACAAAGACACATCCATAAGATACTGTTAACAGCTCCATTTCTATACGCACATATCCTTTTTGTGCATCTGTACATGCGCTTGACTCATAAGCAATAAGTCTTTTCTCCTGTAGGATTCACAGGTCCCATCCAATTCTGACTCACACCTACTTGTAACACAACTGGCTTATTTGTATCATAAGTCTTTTTGTTCATGCATCTGTAAGTAGTTCCTTGAGCACTTCAGAACTCTTCCTGTTATACCTCCATTCCCAGTTACATTTTGCCTAGCAGGTTTCTTAGAAGCTACATAATCTCAGTCATATTAGGGATACATACTTTGTAAAATATTACATTAATCCTAGATGTCTCTGTCATTTCTACTTGTCTTCTGGATTTGGCATGTACACAGATGCTCTGACTTTGTCCTTAACAAGGCTGAGTCCCAATAATGTTAGAATATGATCCATTTCACATGAGTTATCACTCATACCTTACATAGTACTATGCAACGGTGTATTACATGTGCACATTTTGGAGTTTTGTTCATACAACTTTAACTGAAATCCTGGGTTGCATCTGTTCCTAAAGGAGAGCTTACAAATCAGCATTAATAAGATTACATCCTCAAGTGTCAGCAATGTCTGGTCTGTTGCTCTCCTTTAAGAACTGGGCTCGGATCTTGTGGAGTAATACACATTCAGATCTTACCCTTATTCAAAGTGGCAACCATGCTATTCATTCTTTATTTGTCTTTTAATTGCTTCTTAATGATGCCTAATACTTCCATTTGCTTCATTTCCAACAGTGTCCTACTCCCAGAAGCTAGTCGTTCTTTCCTAGAAGCCTGTATTACTGGCATAGAATCGGGTTTATGTGATATTCTCCTGGCAAACGTCTGATGCCTGTAAATAAATCAGCATACTTATTAAGTATCTCACAGTGCTTGTGCAATTGTTTGATTGTTGCTGTATGCAAGCATGTTTGCTTTTACTCTGCAAATTTGTTTTACAATTCCTAGTTTTTCATAAGCTTAACAACCAAATGTTAGCAGAATTCACTTCCTTAAGTGCTACAACTTGAAAAAGTTCTTGTCCTTTGTATACCAACATCAATACATTTTCACACAATAGCTCCACAGCGTGGCCAGAATCTGCTAACAATGTGTACACAGCTTTCTGTTCAGTGATTTCTTCATTCCATTGCTTTAAAATTATCTTCACATGGTACATTACACTCTATACCTACACCTAAGTTATAGTCAGCATTCTGATTTTTAATAATCTGCCTTTCTTTCCAGCAGTCTGGCATTCATTCTTTTTAAATACTTCATAGGCATTTTCAGACTTCATGGAATCAACTCTTTCATTTCAACAGTGCCTACCAGAACTCTTTGTTGGCAATGTTCACTTGTATATTTCATCAACATGCAAATTCTTTTTTTATTTATTATATTTCTTATTTATATCTACAGTTACTATGTGGGGCTTGAATTTCAAGCTTTTCATAAGTATCAGTTAGTGTTACAGCACATTGTTGCACATCTCTCTTTCGTAATCATTACTTCTGCAATCCATTATTATGACTATCTGACTAACCTTTCCTCTTGCAGACATCCATTTCCTGGTTTAATTGTTTAGTTCTGCACTAGCAATTCACTTGCTCTGTATATATCTGAGCTTTTTGATAAAACCATGTCTGCTTCTCTTATTAGCCTGTACCTTGTTTCATTGTTTTGTAGGCCACAAACTGCACCAGCTCTTATTAATGAATCGTACACCTCACCAAAGTTACCTGGCACTGCTCTTCAGCTCACCAACATATGCATCAACAGTCTCTATAGTGCCATGTGTTCCTGTAAAAAACAGTAGGCAAAAAATGGCAAGTTCATTCTTGGCTCTGAGTAATTCTTCTTGAATTTCTGCCTAACTGCTGCTATTTTTGCATTTCTCTTCAAGAAAAATAAGCGAATAAAGTATTATCTTCCTGAGTTACATACAAGAATGTAATGTTCTATCACATTTCCAGGCTTCCTTGCTAATCTATTCACAGTGAAAAATAAATTATATTTTTGGATCCAAACTTTCAAGCTATCTGTTAAATTTCCTTAAGTGACAGGATTCCTGGCAGCGGCATCTAGATTTTTTCCTACTTAAAATTGTACTTCTGTACTTCAGAACATGTAACATCTTGAAAGCAAATACATTTTTCCACCTTCTGCAACATATATTTCTCCATTTCTGATTTTTAATTTCTCCAAATCATTTGGGTTTCTAATAAATACCATGACGGGAATGGACCCCATTCCTATGTTAAAGTATAATTAAAGTTCGTGAAATTAGTATTGTTTCAATCTTTCATGTCAGCCAGAAGTGCTCTTTGTAGTGCCCCCAGTGTGCCAAGTAACGACTCCTTCTGCAGTTCTTATGGAGTTACATGTACTGGTTGTTGTTGTGTCTTTCGGCTTATCCCGGTTAGGGGTCGCCACAGTGGAACTCCGGTCCGCTAATGTTTGGTAGTGGATTTTTACGTGCCGAGTTACCAGCCCTGACACACAACTTTCAATGAAGGCACGCCCATTCATGCATGCCTCCACACACAAGACGCTCTAGCTGAGAATCAAACGTGACAACGTCTTGCTGTGAGGTGACAATGCTACCGCAGCACCACTGCCACGGGTAACATATCTAAATATGATTGTAGATTCTTTTTTATAAGGCCTGTTGCTCCTAGTACTATTGGAACTGTCTGGGTATCTTTCTTCCACATTGCTCTCGTTTCTGCCTGCAAATCCTAATATTTTATGACTTTGTGTCTCTATTTATGCAAGACAGTGTAGTCAGTGGGTGTAGCAATTGCAATGATCAATGCTACTTTTGTCTTCTTTTTATGGACCACTATATCTGGTTTTCCTCGCATCTATCTTTTGAACTGTTGGTAATGGGTAAAAGGTTAATATTGGCGGCCCAAGACAGTGTGGGCTACGTACACGTTGGTTTACAAAGTCCATTGAACATGTGGGAGAAACAGACAAATGTAGGTTTTGTAAAATAGAATTGGAAACAGTCACACACCTTGTTGCTGGTTGTGATATACTAATAGCAGAAGAACTGTATACTGAAAGGCATAATAATGTGGCAAGATTGTTGCACTGGGGATTGTGCAAACATTATAATACTGAAGTAGCTGAAAAACACTGGAAACATGAGCCACAAGGATCATAGGTAATGATGAAGTCTACATCATATGGGATTACCCATTTCTGACAATATATGGTTTCTGTTGATTGTATGGATGGTAGGTAAACAACACAGAGACTAAGGATTTGTAACTATTGCCACTATGAGGTGTTTAAGCACATGGAACACGACAGAAGAAAAGTGCACCATCCAGCATGCAATTCCTTTAGGTACCTCATTAACATTTAAAGCTATGTACTTCAACTGAGATATAGGGCCTTCCTCAGGAATACGTGCATCATCCTCATGAGCTGGATGCTTTCTTAGCAGTGTGACAATTTTATTTTAAGGTACTGAGTAGACTACAAAGAGAAAAAAAAGGCAAATGAAAAAATGTGCAATGGTGCCTGCTGTACTGTTATTGAAACACTGCTGGTGGGCAGGCCCCTTTTATATACATGTTGTATTTATTTTATTTAAGTAAGCTACTTTTGTTGCTCTTTCATTAAATTAATTCAGTTAATATACATTGGTTAATTTACAAAGTGTGTTACCATGAGGTGTAGACAAGCAGCAGTAATCTGTTTCTGTATTAGAAAGCAATCACTTCAAATTTAATATTAAAAAAATAATAATAGTCCCCCGGATTCATGAAGCTCGGTGCAAGGCTGGTGTAAGGCCTGCGCCGGCCGTGCGGCGTATATATGGTGTAGTAGCACCATATGCATATTAATGAAGGTGCGCTGCCACCACATCCATGTGCATAGGACATGTGCGCAAGTGCATGGGGCATCACTAAGCTGCGCCCGGAGGCGTGTCAATGTCGGCTGTCGATGAGCAACCTAAACTGCTGAATATTATAGTCTGCCCGCAATAGTAATCGCACCTATCAGTGTCCGTGGATAATGAAACGTATGCAAAGCATGCAAGACAGTTCCCGGCCACACAAAATTGAGAACCAAACAGAAATGCACGCAACACAATATGATTTTCCGTCCATGGAACAAATGATATTTAAAATCGTGTGTCCGTAATTTACTGCACTGTAAGTAGTTATACCCAGTGGAAGTGAAGCGCATCATGTCAGCGCGCCGCCAATACACACATCTAGCCCCATGGGCAGGGTCACCAGCAGTCCCACAGTGGTAGTGATAGTACACAGCTGGGCAGTTGTGGACATATAACAACCGTAAAGAAACCTGACAGTCCATATTGTATACCAAACTCACACAAACATATGAATATTAAAATGTGCTACACACATGAACAGGAACGTAACCGGCACATACACATAGGATGCTATATGTGGAACCGGGACATCCAAATGCAGAACCCATGCATGCAAATGCAATACGCAACATTCCCTGTATAGCACATAACCCACACCTATGTCCGAATGTCCACCAAATCCAGCTACCAGCCTTGCACAGCCGTACACCTACACATAGCGAGTATTCCCCATATGTAGTAGGAAGTATCGTCCTAGGCAGTGTCAGGATTGCAAATATGTATCCCACGTTTGTAAACATCCCATCACAGTTACGTAAATCCAAATGGCCGCGCGTTCCTGTTTTGGCAAAATGTGTATACGTCCCGCGTGGGATAAGTAACCTGTTGAAACATCAGAGTTGTTTACACGCCACGGTGTCTAGTACTGTACACATCTGGACAAAACATGTATGTGTAGTCACGGTACTGTTCAGTTTCTAGACAGACATGCAAAACATACTACGCAGGATGGAACACCTGTCCACCATGCAGGTCTCCCCACTAGGGTTGCCACCTGTTCAGATGCCCAAGGTGGGACATCTTTTGTAGAAATGTGAGAATTTGCAGGATAAAACATACCCCCAGCCAGTGCAAATGACAGAATTACACTTGTTTGCCAAAATAAAAGCTTATTTCATAGCATTTGAATTGCTTATGCTATCCCAAATAACAGTTATGTTTCAGATACAAAATACCTGTATCATGCAACTATTAAAGAAAATAAGAAATATACTTTTGTCTTAAAATCACAGGACATTTGCCATGTCTTAGGTTTCGTCGCAGGACACAACTGTCCAAAGTGGGACTTCCCCTCGCAAAGAGGAAGAGGTGGTAACCCTACTCTCCACTGAATTATCGACAGTATATATTCAACTCAATCACATACCGACACCACCTCTCAACCTATTACAGCAACAAAATCTGGACAAAGCCTAAAATGATGGGTGGACAAATAGGGACAGATGTAAATACTGCTCTCACAAACTTCGAAAGTTCACAGAATAATAGTATGTACATTAGCATGAAATGTTGTGAAGGATGTGGGGTAATCCCTGAGTATTACAGAGGTCTGTACATTTTTACTGTAACAAACCTTCACATATGTTTACTGTACTACTGCATACCTGTAGTTAATTCATAGTTAATTCATATCCAAAATAATAATCCTCGTATGAATGAATACAGGAAATAGTCAAATGTAAATGGGAACACCACTCACCGTGGATTATGTATTGTAACCACCCCCACCCATATTATGTATTGCCAACATTATAAGCTGCTGACAGGTACCCAAACACCTGTGTCTGTAAACACAGGTAAAATAATGTGAATGGGAACACCACTCACCGTGGATTATGTATTGTAACCACCCCCACCCATAGTATATATTGCTAACATCATAAGCTGCTGACAGGTGCCCAAACACCTGTGTCTGTAAACACAGATAAAATGTTTAAAATGGACAAACTCTGTCCATGTGCTTTGTCTGACATTTGAACATGGTCAGGGCAGTTCCGTTCACCAGGCAGACAAGCCTAAACCCAGATCACCACATGAACACCCTGACAATTAAAGACTTGTATGTGTCAGGACTATAAGCCTTGGGGTTCTGAATATCCCTGCAGTGATTAAATATGCAGCTTGAGTCCAGAGCAGTAGGGAATAGGGAATGTGTAATATGTAGTACCGCATTTTTCCCAGCAGGAGAATGGATGCCTGTGTCGTAAGTGAAGTGGTGAGGCATATGTTAATGTAGCTATGTACTATGGGTATGCATATAAATGAGTCAGAGCACCAAACGTATAGTGGTTACAGCATCCGGCCAATGTGAATGCAGTCCCGGTTCAAACACGACTACAGCACATATAATGTTAAAGTGTAATGAATGCATCTGTGCTGTACAGACATTTAAATATGTAAAGGTGAACGTGTGTTTCGCATATGTCCGTTAACCGGATTACAGATATTTTACTGGTACTGTCACAAGTAATAAAGCCCACATAAGCACAAAGACTTAGTAAACATATGTAACCCACAATAAGGATATGCATGTACGCCTGCGCGTAACCCACAATAAGGAAATGCAAGTGCGCCTGTGCGTGTGTAATCCGCTCACAGCACAGCAAATGAATGCTGGTTTCTACACGTAATGTCTATACATGGGTATATACATTTGTGTATAGATATATATCCACAGACTTAAACTAAATAAATATATAAAATAAAGAATGTACAGACATATATATATATATATATATATATATATATATATATATATATATATACACACACACACACACACACACACAAACACATACAACATTAATTGATATATACCTAACAAACATATAAACAAATGTCCTCATAGATATAACACATGTACATAAATAGGTTACATCATAGCTAGTATGGATAGACATACAGACATGCAATTAAGGTAAATACACTGCTGCTCTCAAAACTATTGCCCGGAAAGTATCAGTGTGCCAGATCTGCAAGTTCTACTCTTTAAACATGGATATAGGTGTCCTTTGCAGGACGCCAAAAATTGTGAATCTATACATGCACTGTCCTGTAATGATTGCTGCAAAGAAGTGTCATCCGCAACTACAATATAGCTGTACATGCAACAGTAGCTTGTGCAAGTGTAATAACACATGGGTTGACAGAATGTATGACATATGTACCAACATGCGGAGAGTGGATAGTGCTTAGAAGTGTCTTCATACTTTATTATCGCTCACATTAAATATGTGTTATGACTACTGTGGAGGGGTGTCAGGTCTGGGAATCATGGTTATGCAATAATGGTCCTAGGTGCCTAGGTGTTGGCTGGCACAGATTTATGAGGTCCGCCCCATGGGAGTGATTAATATTCCTATGTGGGTATAGCAGACGCCTCTAACTTCCAAAAATGAAGAACCCATCTACTGGATATTGTGTAAACTATTGGGGGAAGACGTAGGGACTTATATTAGTGTCGTGTAAGCGATTATCATGGACGTACATGCGTACGATTAAGATGGTAACCATACCTCTCAACCCATCAGAATAAGACATCTGGACAAAGGCATTTTAAAATAAGTACAAATAGGGAATATTTCAAATATTCCTCTTACAAAGTCAGAACGTTGATAGAATAATGGATCATTCATTAGTATGAATGTTTTGAGGGTTATTAATTGTAAACTACTAATGTCTGTCATTATTGTCTAACCCCACAGTCCCTAATGACTTGCCACTAAATTACCAGAAAGGCACAATATTATTAAAAAAGGAACAAAATCAGAAGTCTAAGTTCGGGACATTTACCCAAAATGTGTACAGTTGAGAGGTACGAAGGTAACCCTGACCTAAATAAATGTACAGAACTAGTGAGATTAGGTGGACAGGTGTGAAGAAAGACGTGATGACAAATGACAAAACATGTATAAGTCAAAAGCATGTACCTCGATAATTTTGATGAATACTTATGCCTTGTGATAGTCAATGTTGAAGGTTAATAGAAACAACATAAATGTGTCCCTCAGGGTGCTATGTAGTGTCCCTGATACAGTGTTCAGTCTCCCACACTCGCATGTGAGTTCTGCCACTGACGGAAAGCGCAAATACCGGCGAACACATAAGGTAGATGATAGCAGAATATGTTTTGATTAGTACCTGTTGACTTTTGTGAGGAACACAACACTCTGGGTGGGTGTGTCCTACAAAAGGAATGTAATGGCATCTGGCCTGTGATTTCTTCATATATTGTGTGTAGTGGCGTAATAAAATGACATATCTTGTATCAGAAACAGATACATGTTATAGGAAACAGTATTATCGACTATACCACTACAAGACAAATCTGAAGGTATGAAAAGTGCTGAAGTAGTCAGTTTAGTATTGACCGCAGGTATGTGTTGACTTGTCAAATGTCACAGCTGTACATATAGTTCCTATAGGGCTGTCACCTCTACAAATGATGAAAGTGGGAGCTGCTCTGTAGAAATGACAGACGTAGCAGGTCAAAACATACCTAAAGCCATGCTTACTCCACAAATAGACATATTAGCACACAGCAAAGCTTAGGCCAGGATTCACAAAGCTTTGGTCGGCGTGTACGAGTAGAGTAAGAGTACAGCAAGGCAAGATGTCTGCCAAGCTATTCAGCAATATCCTGTAGGGGCATGTAACACAGCCCCTAAAATGAACGTTGCACGGACAATGTTAGGATATGCAAATTACCCCATTTGTAGGTGAAAGCTATGCAAATGATGTAAAATACATAAGATACATGAAACAGTAAGCTGTCCGTGCAAGAGTAGAGTTATGTGCAGAAATGTACACGGATGTTTACCGAGTAACGTTCTGCAAGTAGCTAAACGGATTAATGTCATCTGCAAATAAAGGATGGATTTAGTTGAAGAAGCATGCCAATGGCCAAATATAAGGCCAGTGGCATGTTTTTCCATTGGAAATTAATAAAACTCTAGTTGTCCTCCCCCGATCTCCAGTGTTTAAGCGTAGCGCAGCGGCACGAATACGTGCTGTGCATACAAAACAAGACAAATATGTACAATATACATACAAATTGTAATGTCAGTTAAAAGTTAGTTCATCATGCAGGTGAATGGCAAGCCGAAGACAACATGGCTATTGAGTAGTGGTTGCTATGTGTGGAAGCGCACTCTCAGAGATGTAACCAAGCATTAGTAGGCAATCCTATGCAATTGAGGCTGAGGATAGTGAAGCACAATTTGTCATGCCATATGGGCCAAGCCTCTACAGTGTAAGAGTAGGTTAATGGGACTATCAGCGTAGAAGATAGGTGACATCATGAGTGTGTATGTATAAAGCACTGTAATCTTATTGGAGCAGTATGTCACATGTTTGCTGTCAGTGACTCATCAGTGGAAGAGGCGTGTTATGATTTATCCTAGGTAAAGTCAGTAAACTTACAGTGTACGCCATGGATATCACTGAAGTTCCTTGCAAACCTGGTGAAGTGTTCTTGCGCCCGTGCAAGCCTGTAAGCCCAAGTAAGCATGTGTGCATGTGTGTCTGCCCGCGTGCGCAAGCTGAAGAACGAGTAAGCTACTGTAAGATTGTTGAAGCCCGTGTAATGTTGTGTAAGCCAGTGTAAGTGTGTGTACGTATGTATAAGCCTGTGTGCACATGTGGAAGTGGATGTGCACTTCACTGTGCTCCTAAGCGCGGCGCCGCTCACTGTGGACACAAACAGTGAAAAGGAAGGTAAACAAATAGCAGTAAGTTAACCAAGGAGAACTACCACAGCTGGCAGGTGAAAACAATCAGACTGAGTATATTGCACAGCCAGTACAGTAGGCCAGCACAGCACAGCACATACAACTCTACAAACAGCATTCCACCATGTTTTTCTCAGACACACTGCAACACTGTAGTATACTAAGAGAAGTGAAAACTGTAAAAGCTTAACTGAGACAACATAATGTTAGGGGCTGCCATTGCTATTATACGTCAACATATGCAACATGTGGAGGGTTGTGCCAATGTGAATGCTGCTCAGCATCACACAGTGAGTAGACGGAGAGGAGTATGCAGGCACAGGGTAACCTACCAGGGGCTACATGAGCTGGAGATAGTAGAGTGCTATAGAGTGGACAGAGACCTCCTGCAGAAGATTGTGGAGCTGTGCAGGCCATGTCTCACACACAGAACCAACAGAGGGAAACCTATCCCAGTGGAAAAGTACAGTTTTGTACCTACCATAAATGTAGATGTTCGAAGATCCACATTGCTGCAGTCCTAACACTTGGGTAGTCCGCTGTCCCTCGGTCGGCCCGAATATCAGAGTATAAGGCTGACGTCGGTCAAGGCGCATTTGACTGACATCATAACGTCAGGGTACAAATGCGCATGACCGACGTCATATCCTCAGTCTTTTCTTGCCCCAGATGTCAGAAGACCCTAAAAAGAAAGGTCAAAACCCATAGACAACAACTAAACAACCAACCAGCCTAACACCAAAAATATGTACAATATATACAATATATACACTATACCTCAGAGGGATAACCCAGCCCACACAACCACCACAAACTACAGAGGGGAAGGAGGGAGGGTAAATTGGACTGCAGCAATGTGGATCTTCGAACATCTACATTTATGGTAGGTACAAAACTGTACTATGTTCTTCATCTCACATTGCTGCAGTCCTAACACTTGGGTAGAATCCCAAAGCAGAGGTAAGGGAGGATGGCTAAACTATAATGAAGCAGGGGCTGCCAAAATGCCCTGCAACACAGCAGTGGCAAAACCAGCCCTGGATTTAGAGTACAGAGGAAGGTGGTAATGCCTAGAGAAGGTATGCACTGAACTCCAAGTGGCTGCCTCCAAAATATCCTTAGTAGCCACCCCTCAAAAAGCTGTTGAAGTGGCAGTAGCCCTAGTGGAATGAGGCCTAATCCCAGCTGGAATCTCTTTGCCATGATGGGAATAACAGAAAGCAATGCAAAATCCAATCCACTTAGAAATAGTTTGTTTTGACATGGGCTTGCCCTGAGAGCACAAAGCAAAAGAAACTAATAACTGCTGAGATTGTCTGAACCCTTTAGTTCTGTCCAAATAATATCGCAACTGCCTGTGTACATCTAAAGTGTGCAAAATCCTTTCCCCTTTAGTTTGGGGATTTGCATAAAAGTAGGCAAATGAATAGTTTGGTTTAAAGCCACACTAGAAACCACTTTAGGCATAAAGGAAGGATTAGTACGTAAAGATACCCTATCCTTATGGAAAATTAAGAAAGGCTCAACTGCCATAAGGGCCTGCAATTCAGAAACCCTTCTTGCAGAGGTAATGGCCAACAAAAAGCAGTCTTCCATGACAAATATTTCAACTCAGCAGTAGCTGCAGGCTCAAAAGGTTGTAGAGTGAGTTTCTCCAACACAAAATTGAGATCCCAAGCAGGAGTAGGAGCTCATGGGGTCTTATATTCTTTGCCCCTCTAAGAAATTGCTTGAACAAAGGATGAGAAAACAATGGTGGGTCACAGTCGTAGTGAGCTGAAATTGCTGCAGCATGAATCTTAATAGAAGAGAAGGACAAACCTTTGTCCAATAACTCAGTAAGATATTGAAGAGCCACACTTAAATTAGGCTCAGAAACATCCAAATCCTTAGCTGCACTCCAAAATAAAAATCTCTTCCATTTATCTGAGTACACTTTCCTTGTACTAGGCCTTCTAGCTTCCAAAATCACATTCAAAACTTGTTGTGGAAGTTGAGACCCTTTATGGTTTAAAACAGAATATGCCATGCTGTTAGGTGAAGAGAGTGAAGCTTGACATTGAGCAAATGACTGTCCTCCTGGGACAACAGATGAGGAATCAAAGGCAAAGGCCATGGAGGCTTCCGTACCAGACTTCTCAGTAATGGGTACCAGTGCTGTCGAGGCCAATCTGGAGCTAACAAAATCATCCTTGGCTTGTCCTGTCTGACCTTCAGAAGTACCTTTGGGAGGAGAGGCAGAGGTGGAAAGGCATACACATGAAGATTTTTCCAACTGAAAGAAAGAGCATCCACTTTCCAAGCTGTGGGATGAAACCGCTTTGTGCAAAACTTTGGCAGCTGGTGGTTTAGTGGAGAAGCGAACAGATCTATGTCTGGAGTTCCCCAGGACACTGTCAATTTCTGAAATACATGAAGATCCAGTTTCCACTCGTGGGGATCCATGATTTGTCTGCTTAACACATCTGCTAAGGAGTTCTGTGCTCCGGCAGAAACCTTGCCTGAAGACTTAGTTGTAAACTGAGAGCAGTCTCCCACAAAATCATTGCTTGCCTGCATAGAGGATAAGAATGTGTTCCCCCTTGCTTGTTGATGTACCACATGACAGTTGTGTTGTCTGTTAGAATCAACACCTGCCCTGGAAGAAGTAAATCCTTGAAAGCTATTAATGCAAACTGGACTGCTAACATCTCCTTCAAGTTGATATGTAGATGCTGTAGTCTGACAGGCCACTTGTCTTGTATCCACTTTCCATTTAGATGAGCTCTCCAAGCTTTGTCTGAGGCATCTGTCGTTAAAATTTGACTCGCCTCTGGCCGGGTCACAGAGAGTCCCTTGTTTAGGTGACATTCCTGAGCCCACCACAAAAATTCCTTTTGAATGCAAGGTATTATTTGAATGACAGTGTCCAGATGCTGGCAGTGCTGTGTCCATACATTTTTGAGATACCATTGCAACTTCCTCATATGCAGTTTGGCATTGGGAAGCACCAGAATACAAGATGCCATGAACCCTAAGGCTTGAAGGACTGTCCTTGCAGTCAGCCCGGACTGAAGAGATAGATGATGGAAGTAAAGGGAAAGATTCTTTTGTTTGTCCGGGGTTAGAAAGGCCATCTGGGATGCTGTATTCAGTCTTACTCCCAGAAAGCACATGTCTTGAGAGGGTACTAGACTGGACTTTATTTCGTTCACAGAATACCCCAGGCATCTTAGCACTGCTATCACATATTCCAAATGACGAAGAAGCTCGTCCTTCCTTGAGCCAGTATCAGGCAATCGTCCAAATAAGGATAGATTTGTATTCCTTTTAGCCTGAAGAAAGCTATCACTGGAGCCAGAACTTTTGTAAATACTCTGGGCAGTAGATAAGCCAAAGGGCAATGCAGAGAACTGATAGTGAGAAGTCCCAGTCCGAAAACGCAGATACTTCCTGCAACTTAGCCTGATAGGAACATGAAGGTAAGCCTCCTTGAGATCCAAAGTTACCATCCAGTGATCCTTGCCCAGTAGAGGTAAAAGCTGTTGTAACGTCAACATTTTGAACTTGGGAATGTCCAGATAAGTGTTGAGGATAGATAAATCCAAAATTGGTCTCCACGTGTTCCCCTTTTTTGGCACCAGGAACAGGCGAGAATAAAATCCTAGGCCCCTTTCTGGCATAGGAACCGGCTGTATGGCCCCTATTTGGAGTAACAGAGAAATTTGCTTGTGAGCCTCTATTCTTTGTTGAGGAGGAATGTCTGGCATGCCTCTGAAAGGAGGCAAGGTATGGAAATAAAACCTGTAACCGTGATGTATGATATCCAGTACCCATCTGTCTTGGGTAATCAAACTCCAATTTTCTTTGAAAAGTGCCAACCTTCCTCCCAAAGGTGCTGCCAGTCGAGAAGGTTCTGGCAGCTGAAAAGGTAGGTCATTGGGTCTGTTTACGAAAGGACTGACCCCTGCCCTCACCCGAAGACTGTGCAGGAGAACTCCCTGTCCTAGGCCTGAAAGAGCCCTGACCTCTGCCCCTGCCACGTCTAGATCTACCCCTAGACTGGGAATCATAAGAAGGATACGCCCACCCTTTAGTAGGCCAATTTCTACTAAACTTTGGAGGCTGAACCTGCAAAAAATCTTTAACAGTCTGCATAGACTTAGCCTTGTCTTCCATTTTCTTTAAAACTGCCTCAACAGGAGAACCAAACAAGACATCAGATTGCAAAGGGCATCCAAAATCCTAGTTTTAACATGGTCAGATAAATTTTGATCCCTCAGCCAGGCATGCCTGCGAAGAACTGACCCAGTGGCAGCCACCCTAGACGAGGCCTGTACAGCATCAAAACCACATTGCAAAGAATGCTTACCCACCTGTTCAGAAACATGCACTAAATCTTGTAACTCTTTACAATCAATACCTTCCGCCAGAGCATCAACCTTAGATTTCAACTGTGAAAGGAGATCATTTTGATATTTCAACATGTGAAACTGGCAATTCAAAGCTCTCATGGCTAGAGTGGAAGAAGTATAAACTTTCTTACCCCATCTATCCAAGGCCCTGGCCTCTTTATCTGCAGGAACCAGATTCTTGACAACAGAAGCCTTTACACCCTTAGGCCCCTGGCTAACAGTTTCTGGGTCTGCCCTAGGACTCTTAAAAAGATACTTATGAGCTTCAGGCACCCTGTAATACCTGTCTGGTTTAACAGGAGCAGGAGGCAAAGAATCAGGATTAAGCGAAGCCTCTGCAAACACATCTTCCACTACATTCAGAACAGGAGGTATAGCTAAAGGCCTATGCTGGGGTAAAACAAAATTCCCTAAGCCTTTTCCTGGAATCAGAGAAATCCTGACCTTCCCATTTAAAATGCTCTCTCATGGAGTGAAGGGTCTCTGAAAAGAAAAATCCTCAGGAGGAGAAGCAGAAGGAGTAGAATCATCCACATCAGAATCAGAATAATGAGAATACTCCTGCAAGTCTTCAGCTGAAGACTCAGACACATCCAAGCCTGCTCATAATCCCCAACACAGGTTCCATCCTAGGCCTCTTATCAGGAGGGGCATAGAGCCTCTAATTAAAGTAATTAAATCTTCTGCCATTTTAAGCATGTGCTTTTGGGCACAGAACCTGAAGAACTAGGAGTGACACCCACAGAAGCAAAACTAGACCTGCCTCTAGGAGAAGCCTTGGAAGCCGAAGAGAGGGCCTAGACACCTTAGGAAGGGAGGGGAGTACAGTTACCTGAGAAGCCCCTACAGCCTGACCTGCCTCCTGGGAGGCCACATCCTGTAAAACACAGTTTCTCCCTGTGACTCCATAGAGGCCTCCGGAACCACCGGTTCCACTGACGCTCTAAAGAACCGCGTCCGGTTCGACGACTCCTCTAACCTAAGTTTAACTGCCTTGTCCTTGCGCTTCTTTGAGGAAGCGGCCGGAGCATCCGACGGCATATTGTAATTGCACCGCTTCCCAAAGACCAACCTGGCACAATCCAACCACGCTTTATAGTGCTTATTGAACCTAGCACAAAAGCGACACCCAACAACGCCGTGCTCAGGTCCCAAACAAGGTATACACAAATTATGGTAATCCCTATGCGTATCTGTTTCCCACAAGAAATACAGTTATTCACTTTTTCTGACATCCGTAAACCACTGAGGCAAGAAAAAAACAAAATATTCCCCAACGGGGTACTTGACCAACTCTGACTTCGGTCTGAAACTCCGAATTCGAAAAATTTCAGAACGCCGAATGGCACTTGCAACACTGCTTCTGCATCGGACCATGCGGCAAAAAAGACTGAGGATATGACGTCGGTCATGCGCATTTGTACCCTGACGTTATGATGTCAGTCAAATGCGCCTTGACCGACGTCAGCCTTATACTCTGATATTCGGGCCGACCGAGGGACAGCGGACTACCCAAGTGTTAGGACTGCAGCAATGTGAGATGAAGAACATCCAAGGTATGTGTTGCCCTAAGGATACCAGCAACAGGTACCTTCCAGAGATCAACTGGTGATATGATGTGGATTTTACAAACATCAGCATCCAGGGTACTGCACCAGTTCATGAATGCCATGTCAGCACATGTCAGTGATGATGTATATATCCCCAATTCCTGTAAGGTATTGGGCAGCAATATGTGTCTTTTCCTCACAATAGTGGAATACCCTAAGTACTGTGTGCAATACACTGCACGCACATATGCATCAAAGCACCAGCCAGTGAGTGTGGTAGGGCCTACATCATCCACAAGGGCTTCCCCTCCATGAAGTAGCGGTTTGTGTGTGATTGCCAGCCCATAATAATGAATGTGTGTGCTGGATGCCCTGGAAGCTGCAATGCTTCCGATATGTGGCATCTGACACAGCTGTACAAAACATTTGGCAATGGGGACAACCCTCATGGTCACCTAGTGGGGGATGCTGGATGTGCAGTTCAACTGTGGCTGATGACACACATCAGAAATGCACACACACATGAACAGGAATGCCATAATGAGGCACAGGCACATGCAGAAACTTTACTCTAGCATGTGTTTGTGTCGCTCAAGTCACAGTTCTGGTGCCTGGACACATCTGGTGGAGCATTAAAGCACTTGTCAACTACATGTACCAGAATTGTCTGTGGCCTAGGTCATCTGTGTCACACACACACACACACACACACACACACACACACACACATATGCACACACACACACACACACACATGACAGTTTATATACATAGTGTGAGTGACTGTTCATGTATGTGTATTACTGCAGAACAGTTCAAATACAGCAAAGTATGTCAATAATGGACATTCATCATAGTTGTACAACCACCTTGGAGGATATGCATGCAGAACTCTCATTGCATATGTGATACAGTGATGTACTTCAAAATACCATTGTAAATGCAAATATCAAATGACAAATGACATAGCACTTATCTATATGTACACATTGTTACCCATTATACATATTGGGGTGTAATACCTATGTGTTACTGTTGGTAAAGTATGTGTAGTAAATGTGGATAACTGACTCTTTTTAGCCTTATAGGTTTACAGCATGGGTTAGATAACACGTATCTGTCTGTATGATACCCTTGTGTAGAATAACTGTGTCATGTGCAGAATGCAATCTAGGCCACAGTATGAATTCCCAGATGTGGACATGAATATCCCTATTGTCTTTGCTTGTAACTAACATGGCTATATGTCAAACAGTAATGGCCCCAGCAATGTGTGGCGGTCAATACCAGTGCATACTGGTATAGTATAGTACATGTAGGATCCACATGCTACTGTGTGTCCTACATGTGTGGGTCAGTTGTGAAGATATCATATAACAATTGGTTATTCAGACTGTTGAGGTCGTGTCTACTACCATAATGCAAAACAATCACAGATAGTAACAATATCACCCACAGCACCGTGTAAAACCATAGCAATCACACATGTGTAGACAAGTACAACAATATGTGTAGTATAATGCATACTGGCCACCAAAAGAAACTATGAAGTGTTAACAGTGTGTAATACAGGGCATGTCAACATTCCAATGTGTCCACTATACATGTACATGCAGACAGTGCACCTTCACCACGTTCACATATAAATACATGAAAATCTGTACTACACACATCACACACATACTGCACACTCTGAAACACATGCTGCCAATACTACACACGTCAGTCAAATGGCACATGGATGGATAATACATCTTCATAATTAACAGTGCTGTACACTATACTACATTGATGATCATAGCTGTAATGTATCATGCCTGCTTACATACACCTAGAAGGAAATCACACTTTGTGTTAACAACACTGTAATATTATTACAGTGCTATGAAGCCACCCTGTGCATCAGCACCATGTTAGTCTGTACCTGCATCAATGTTACACATTACAAGAGGTGGCACACGTGTCATCATATGCACAGGGTATGTAGTTTCTTTTCCAGAGCCTGTCATTGAACCATCCAATCAACATGTATGCATTTGTGTGTGTGTGTGTGAGGGACAACAAGTTTTGCATGGCCCAATGTTGATGCAATGTGTGTGTGTAAGTGTTATCCCTAGCTGTTTGTTTTATGTGTGTCTCTGCATGTACACTGTTTCAGCATGTGTCAGCCATATACTGGAGGTTGTGGGACAGTCACAGACTGTACCTGCCAGGCTGTACAGATCGCCATTCCTGGCCATGGACACCCCTCCATGCATTCAACCATATTCCAGTCCTGCACCTGGCAATGTATACACATACATTCTTGGGATCTGTATCACAACCTGTGGATAAACAGGTGTCAGTAGTGTTAACCTGATTTGCATAGTATTGTCATTTAATACATAGTTATATGAGCCATACTCATCCTCCAAAGTAATAACCACTGCTGACTGCTGCTGAGATGTGCACATGACCGCTTAAAGGTGCTGTACTATCATTGTTTTCAATGTCCCTTGTAATACCCAGCAACAAAATAACTGGTCACTACACAACTATAACCCAGGATCACTACAGCACACAGTATGTGCACTATCACAGAGCCATAGCACATTCAGATACATCCAAGGTGATCATGTACAGATAATGCAGCACATTCAATAGTGCTAATATCCACATACATATTACAAATATATATATAGATATATATATATATATATATATATATATATATATATATATATATATATATACACACACACACACACACACACACACACACACACACTTCGCAGGGCTGGGAGTTGAACATAAAACTAACTACCTTATCACACTACAGCATTACGCATTTACAGAACACGCTACCGAGATTACTGAACACAGCACTCCCAGAGGCATACTTCTAGGTGGGTGACATCATACGCAAAGGCAAAGACACCGATAGGGAATGTATGTGTTGTGAGGCATCTAAAAGCATTACTGTGTCCCCAGGCAGCTGGAAACACACTCTCACACACACACACACACACACACACACACACACACACACACACACACACTTGGCAGGACTGGGAGTTGAACATACACCTAACTACCTTATCACACTACAGCATTACGCATTTACAGAACGCGCTACCAAGATTACTGAACACAGCACTCCCAGAGGCATACTTTTAGGTGGGTGACATCATCCGCAAAGGCAAAGACGCCGATAGGGAATGTATGTGTTGTGAGGCATCTAAAAGCATTACTGTGTCCCCAGGCAGCTGGAAACACACACACACACACACACACACACACACACACACACACACACACACACACACACACACACACACACACACTTGGCAGGACTGGGAGTTGAACATACACCTAACTACCTTAACATACTACAGCATTACGCATTTACAGAACGTGCTACCGAGATTACTGAACACAGCACTCCCAGAGGCATACTTCTAGGTGGGTGACATCATCCGCAAAGGCAAAGACACCGATAGGGAATGTATGTGTTGTGAGGCATCTAAAAGCATTACTGTGTCCCCAGGCAGCTGGAAACACACACACACACACACACACACACTTGGCAGGACTGGGAGTTGAATACACACCTAACTACCTTATCACACTACAGCATTACGCATTTACAGAATGCGCTACCGAGATTACTGAACACAGCACTCCCAGAGGCATACTTCTAGGTGGGTGACATCATCCGCAAAGGCAAAGAAGCCAATAGGGAATGTATGTGCTGTGAGACATCTAAAAGCATTACTGTGTCCCCAGGCAGCTGGAAACACACACACACACACACACACACACACACACACTTGGCAGGACTGGGAGTTGAACATACACCTAACTACCTTATCACACTACAGCATTATGCATTTACAGAACACGCTACCGAGATTACTGAACACAGCACTCCCAGAGGCATACTTCTAGGTCGGTGACATCATCCGCAAAGGCAAAGACGCCGATAGGGAATGTATGTGTTGTGAGGCATCTAAAAGCATTACTGTGTCCCCAGGCAGCTGGAAACACACACACACACACACACACACACACACACACACACACACACACACACACACACACTTGGCAGGACTGGG